>NW_004524675.1:3284204-3332678 GCF_000260255.1 Octodon degus | reverse complement strand
GAGAGAGAGAGAGAGAGAGAGAGAGAGAGAGAGAGAGAGAGAGACAGAGACAGAGACAGAGACAGAGACAGAGAGTGGACCAGGAGCAATGGGAGAAGTGAAGAAAAAATTGGATGCTCTGGCTTAATTTATCACACTGCTAGATAGCTCCTTGACATCCTAGAATACACAACTATGAAAGGATGAATCGTAGATGGTGGACTGTCCTATTTGAGTGAGGAAGGACACCCTTCAAAAAGATAGTGAGCCAAATGGTGGCATGAAAAAGTCCTCTTCTTGAATTGAGAACAATTTAAACCAATGGTCTGAACACTTAAAGGCAGAAAAGTTATCTATGCCCTAATTCTAGAGCTTAGTCAAAGGGTAGGAAGCGAGTAGCAAAAAGGAACTGATAGAAATAAGAAGGCATGATAATCAGTGCTTATAATGCTAAAGTTCAGTAAGTTTACTAAATGAGACTAAGCTCTAAGGATAAAATTGTGAATCACACATTGTTCCCTTAAAAACACTGCAGTTACTGGGGGAGTCAGCAAAGTGACCAAAGTACTGTGGCATCATTGGAAGGCACCATAGGAGCTGTGGGACACAAAAGTATATTGAGACACTCCTAGCTTAGTTTTGGAATGTCACAATAGGGGATGCAGGGCAGGAGATGATATCGAAATACCTTGCCAGAAGAAGTTAAATTCAACTATAGGAAGGAGAGTGATGGAAGAAATTAGACCAAACACCCTCCAGTACTGAAAGAACAAAAATTTCCCCAAGAAAATTATGGTTAGCTGATATTTTTTCTTAAAAAATAAGTTATTTAAAGCACAGTTGACAGCACTAAGCCAATTTCTCATAAAATTTTAGAACCAGAGAATGTTTTTAGATACATATCCTTTTCAGGTATGTGGTTTTGCTTGCAAGGGAGGTTGATGATCTAATCTCATCGATCTGTTTTTGGAAAATGTCTAACCCATTGTGGTTGGAGTGGTTGATCAACTGTGTCAACTTGAGAAGTTAAAAGTTTAACTAAATTTAACTAAATTGGTCCCACCCTCAAGTGATCCCTCACTTAAGAGACATAAAAGGGAACTGAGGAAGGATGGAGCTCTGTTTCCATGGAGGACCTCAGTCTTGGGTGTTTACAGTTAGCTTGGACATTGTCTCCTGGCTTATAGTGCAGACTCTTCAACCTCCACTTTAGATCCTTCAACCTTCTGTATAGATTCCTTAGGCTTCCTTTACAGACCCATCAGCCTCCTGATGTGAACGTGTATGGAACACTGCAGTGGGCTCCAGACCTTGGACTGAATCCTTCAGTCTCCAGTGTACAGACACCCTCTGCACACTTCCTCATCCAAATCTGTGGCTGACCATTGTAAGCCAATCTTGGAATTTCTTGTACATTTGTATCTCTTGAATTATGTTTGTTCCACTGGTAAAATCCTGACTGTTACAGTCTCATACAATGTAAATTAAATAATAAGTGTCAGGAGGGTAGCATAGTGTTTGGCATATCATAATAAGCCTTAATGTGCCTCTAGCCCCTATTATTACACAGTATGAGACCTCTAATTTTGAGATGAGGAATTTTAACTTTTGACAATATATGTAAGTTTTATAAGAGGTGGCAACAATGAACTAAGATCCAAACAACTTAGAGATTGTGACCATCAGCATGTTTTGGGTTTTTCTTTAGTAATGCTCTGGGCTATGGGCCCCTATTGTGTAGAGAGGATAGAACAGGTGCCTAAATAAAAAAGTAAAGTTCAATTTCTCTGTTATTTTCCTCTAGGTTGTTTTCTTCCATCTGGTCCAACCATAATTAATGTCACATTTAAAAGTGAGAATAGCACATTGCATATTTAGCTGCAGATCTCTAAAATGGAATTGTAGAATCTATATGTTACTTAACAATGCAAACACTTCTGTTTTCTTGTATATTACACATTAAATATTTAAACTGCACAGCCTCAGTAATTTTGGAAACTATCTAATTTTTTCAAAAGCTAAAAATGGCTCCTAAAACACTAGACAGCCTCTAGTTGACAGCCAGGTACTATGTAATAGAGTTGCAAACCTGTCCTGCATCAGTGGCTTCAGGTTTAGTTACAGCCCTGCTGAGAATTCCAGTCTGTAAGCCTGCCTAGTTTATCGTCTTTGTCTAACATTCAAAGAGAGTTCTAGAAGGATGGCAGCAAATCGTAATATCTGCAGATACTTTTAATGCAATCTTTCCCTTCTCATGATTTAGCAAAACCCTGCAATACTCTCATGAAGAGTGAGCTCTTTATTATCCCAATAACTAAGATTTTATTACTTCACATAAATAAATACAGATAAACAGATAAAAGTTTCAATAATTATCATTTACCAAGAAGCATATTACCTTTTTAAAAAAATGAATCTTTTTTTTTCAGTACCAGGGATCAAACTCTCAACCTTGTACTTGCCAGGTAGGAGCATATGCCACTGAGCTATGGACCCTTGTCCCTCACCTGTTTGATACAAGGTCTTGTTATGCAGCTGTCTTAGCCTTCCCAGCACTGGAATTACAAGTGTGAGACACCATGCCCTGTTTAGGGGTACACATATCAATAAACATATTTTCAAAGAAAATGAAGAAAATAAAGATATATAAAATTGTTCCTTTTATATATAGTATAGTTTAAAGATTTTTTTGTCTATATCAAAAGGATGGTATTGAAAATAAAATGTTTAAAAAGGACATTCAAAAAGTATGTAAACCTTCTAAGATAATGAAAATAAAGTATATAATCTTGGGCTGTAATAACATATGCTAAATTTTGCAATTAAAAATTTTAAGATGTATTTTTAAGTTGTGATATGTTGCCTTATTATGAAACTACCCTAATTTAACAAAATAGAATGCTATTCAACTATATTTACAGTAACTGTTCTGGGATCCTGAATAAAATGCACATGTCTAAAGTTCTATGATAAAATTTAGTGTTTATGTAGTATTCTTATCATTCTAAAAAGCACACACCTATTTTATTTACTAAGAGTTTTCAAAAATAAATATTGATGTGAAATTTTACTAAAACTCATTAGAGTTGATATGATGACATAGATAAGCAGATATTTTTAAATTAATCAGATTTTAGCATAAAGAAGATATTTATAACATATTCTATTTTTTATTTTTTAAATAAAATTGTATAACAAAGTAATCAGAAAAGAAAGCTAATTTACTACTTCTATTATGATCTTAAAAGAATCCAAAAATGTCATCGCACAAGTAATAGACAAAAAAAAGAAGAAACAAAAACAAAAATTTATTTTCAATGAGTAAGACTACACTAGTAATGTAAATGAAAAATATCATCACATATCTTAATACTTTTTTTTTGCGGAACCGGGGATTAAACTCAGGCCCTTGCACTTGCCAGGGAAGCGCTTATTCCACTGAGCCATCTCCCTGGTCCTCTTAATACATTCTTGAACTACAAATATGCTATGCAAACTTCTCCCTACTTCAATGATCAACCTATTGTGTTAAATTTTCTGGTATTTTTGAAATGAATTTTTGTGTTCATTTGTAAACATCCCTTGTCTGCTCTTTTGCAGCACAATCTCTGTCAGTTTTACATAAAAAGAATTCTTGACTTCACTGAAGAAACTTTCATGATAACTTCAGAAGAAAAAGAAATGAAAATCATAAAATACGCTGCTCATTTTAAAAAATCACCTATGATAAGAGCAAGTAGAAATATGAATCCAATTAGCAAGAAAGTAATCAAGAAAAGAAAAAGGAAATGAGGATGAGGAGAGAACCACCAGGAATGGCGGTATGAATGGGAGACATAAAGATAAATAGTAAAAATAAAAACAGAAGTCTGTGAGGATAAAAGCAATAGCACACAACAAGATATCAGTCATAAACCACTGAGCTAAATAACTTAGAGCTAACTTACATGCAATAAAACTGTCAAAAGCACAGTCAAACTGAGATACATCATTAGTATCTCATACTAATGTGGAAAATTTAGCACATTTCACTGTTAGTTTTTTTTTTTTATAGATCAAGTAGAAAGATAAGAAGGTGGTGATAGGAATGTTAATACAATTTATGGAAAAAACATTGAAGCATGTAATATTCTAATACATTATTCATCTTTTACTTATTCTTCCTTCATCTATTAGACAAACACTGATAATAGACTACTATGAAAATAAATTAATTTAGTTCAAAAAAGAATATCTTCTGCAACTAAAGTGATATGACTTTAAGGTAATAAAAGAAAAATTAGCAACACAAATTTCCAGCAGACAAGTAAATTTTCTTTTAAACTTTTTCATTTTAAAAAAGCACAACCACAGTTGAAAAGTTGCAGGATATATTACATGTGAAATCATTAATATGTAAGTATATTAATATATTAATATAAAATACTTTATAGAAAACTTTATGTCAACCAAATAACATATCAATATCACCCCAAAAGCTTAAAAAGTTCCCCTTTGTAGACAAAGTAATAACAATAATGACAACTAAGTTTTCAATTAGATAAAAATTATATTACACAAATTTAATGGAAGAATGAAGAAACTAGTGTGTATATGCATGTTCATATGACTCTAACTAGAATCTGAATTACAATTGAATTTAAAATAAACTTTGAAAACTTAAGCACAGAAAATTAAACATTCCATCAAGAAAGTGACTCAGAAAGTAGAAATGTAGATAGCATTTCAAAATTAGAATTTAGTAAAGGGTAAAGATGATTTTTATCATATATGAAACTATTAAAGCAGGTATATTTTCTGAGGCCTAACATCTTTCTGGACCTAATATCTTTTAATATCTCAAGTAGTGTAGCTTTAAAATATAATTTATTATTTTTTCAGGCAAATGATATTTATTTAAAATTTATTTAATTTCATTATTTTTATTATTAATGAATTTTAAAAATCACATTTTTAAAATCCACAATATTTATTGATAATTTATTTGAATTGCATTGTTTCCAAATTAATCAGAAATAATTTACATTTGTAAAATTTCATATTTACACATAGAAAATGAATTTGTATACACATTTATTTGAATCTTCCTGTATGTATATTAATGTAGCTTTCTTCTTTCTCCATAGTATCCTATATATTTCTTACTACAGTTCGCCTTAATTATGTTTTATATACTTCCACATAGACTTCCTCCAACGTATTTTCTTATGTGTTTTTATGGATTGTTCTCTTCGAATAAATAAAAAAGACCATAATATAATTATGAAACCAGATAATATGTTTTCTTAATAAATAATTTTAATTTCAGAGATCATTATTTAGTACATAGTTCTTGAATCCCTGTGACACAAGGCACTGAAAACATGTAATCTAAATGTGATCTCCACACAGTAGTACGTCATTTGAGAACAAGCCACAGTCGAAAACTAAAAAGTCTGAAGCATGAGCCTCGGTCTCAAAAGCAAAACAAAGCAAAGCAAAACAAATCAAAACATCTTTTAACTTTTTTTTTTTTTTCGGAACGGGGGATTGAACTCAGGCCCTTGCGCTTGCCAGGGAAACACTTATTCCACTGAGCTATCTCCCCGGCCCCTAAATGGTTTTAGTTTTTTTTTTTTTTTTAATTTTCTTTTTGGTGGAACCGGGGATTGAACCCAGGCCCTTGTGCTTGACTGGCAAGCACTTATTCTACTGAGCCATCTTCCTGGCCCCCAAAACATCTTTTATACTCAAAGAAACTTTTTAATAATGTTATTAGGTTGGAAGGGAGATATAAGCTGAAGTTCAAAATATATGCCTAAAATATTAAAAATGAAAGTAAATTTCCTTGTAGATATACCATACACTGAGAAGACACTACCATGTATATTTAAACTTTTACAAGAGAGATGAAGGAACATCAGATTTTCTATTAGTATTTAAGATTTAAAATACTAAAGAATCCCTAAATAGTGTATTAAAGAAATTTTGGATATTTTTATTAAAGGGAAACAGAAATCTGGAAGTTAATAATACACAAAATTTGAAAATTAAAGAGGAAAATAAATTTATTGCCTTCAGTGCTTTCACATATTCAGAAAGCAGAAGAAGACGCTATACTGCGTTCTAAGGTAGCTGACACCCTTCCCTAATGGCTTTCACAGCACACACTGCCCTGTGGGTAAGACTAAAACCCTGTACTTATATAATGGCTTCTGAGAGGCTCCTTGAAAAGTCTCATTATCGCTCACCAACTCCCTGTTAGATAAGTATGGTAAAGGGGCCATTTTCTCCATTTTACAGATGAGAACCTCAAAACACTCTCAAAACACTCCACTCTGATCATTAGTGGCAGCCATTAAGCACGTTCACGATGGGAATCCCAGACCCATTCTGGTTGCTGGGCATCATACCAGGAGGATATGCCCATGCTTTCCTTATGTCTTGCTCTCTGGTATGTGTTTCTTTAATATTTTCAATGCTAACATATGATTATTTTTTAGAGTAAATACAATTTAACAATTCAGCATTGTTATCTTCTCAAATTGAAATCAATGCTAAGAGATATCTACATAAAATTATTTCCCTATGGAGTCTTTTCTATGGATGTATATGTATTTCAAAAGCTAAAAGGTTACTCCTTTTCTCTGAGCTTTATAAAGGGGCAATTAATAAATAAAATTATACTTGCAATGTAAAACACAATGCTTTGATATATGGAGATATTACAGGATGATGACTGCATCAACCAATTAACATATCTATGACCTCACATATTTTTTAATGTGAGGTCATAGAATATTTAAGATGTTCTCTCATAGCAATTTTCAAGTTATTAATTAACTCTATAATATTATTTACTGTAATCACCATGCTGTAAAATAGATCTCTAGAATTTGTTTAATGAACTAAATATTGGTCTTCTTTGACCAATGTCTCCCCTTCTCTCCAAGCCCAGCCCCTGAAGCCCCTTGTACTCTCCACTCTTATCAAGTCAACTTTTTCAGTTTCCAAGTATAAGTGAGATCACACATCTGAAAGGAAGGCTGTCAACTTCACTGCTATAAATATTTGTAACTAGTCACACATTGCTATAGGAAATAGACTAGTTCCATCCAAATAATTTCTTTCATCTGCTGTGATTCCACAATCAATAGAAGAAATTTAAATTTATACTTTTTATAAGAATACAGTATGGTATTTGATATGCAAATTGATAAGTGTGACATGCCATTGATACAAATAACATAATGATATTCTAAAATCAATACCCTCTGTCTCATTTCATCTAATAGGTGACAGTTGAGCATTTGAAGAAACTTGAGCTAAGCTCAATTTGGGTAGCTAAATATATCCTCAAATTTCTATTGCACACTTTGTAACACTATCAAGACCACTGGTTTTAAGTCACGTTGTCAAAACTTAGATACACCTGGCATGACACCACTGCCCTTACAGAGATATTTGGGAGCAGAGAAATGCCACTCAAAAGCACGTGGTATAAAATCCCACAGCAGCCATTTAATCTGCATATATATGAAGGCCAGGACTGATTACGAAGAAAAGTAAAACAGTACTTACAGCATAGTGGGGTGAGTATGGGAGTTAGACCCACACAGTCATTTAGGGCTCATTAAACCTTTCGGTGTTGATTCAACAAGAAATAGCTTACTGTACTGTTCTCATTTAACCATGCTAGTATTGAGAAATCATAATGGGTATAGACTTCATTACAGACCAGGCTTCCAACTGCTTTTGGAAACCCAGTTCTGGAGAGAGTCATTATTTGTAAGGCTCAATTCAGACATGATTCTCCCAATATCCCACCTTCTGCCATCAGAAGCATTGTTCTCAGCTCAGCGCTGGGACCCTTGCCAAACACAGGATGCCATAAAGAGATGAGAAGGAGTTGGGAGTCTTCCAAACATTTGGACCTCATTCACACTGGGCACCTCAAAGAAGTAGCCCACTTACGCACAAGACATCTGGGAAACTTTGTCCACTTATGTTTACTGAGACCTTACCACCTTATTTACCTTCCCCTCTTTCAAGGCTTGTAAAAAAGCCTGCTTCTCTTTATTCCACACAGACATTCTTGCACCCTTTGTCTGCCTGCACCCAGTAAATTCCATTTCGTGTTTCTTTTATACAAACCTGGAGATCTCAGCTGTTCTCTGCCTCAAGATGTTCTTTAGATTATTAATCTCATTATCTATAAAAGGAGCAGTGAGATTTCTAGAGCTATTACACACTGTGATGTCATTTAGAACAAATCCCCATATATACACATGCACACACACAAAACCAGTTATAGTCATATATTAAGTTAAAGCATTTGTGAGGGAAAATTATTTTAGGAAAAGTAAGACACAAATATTTTATCTTGGGGAAAATATATATAATCTCCTAAATTCATTTTACTTCAGATGGTTAATTTAACTGTAAGAAAATCCCAAGTTTTATACAAAACCTCCAAAATAATTAAACCTGGACATGTACATTTATTCTCATAAAACTATACATTTCATGCTGAAAATATTACTTGATATATTTAGACCCATCTTGAGTTTGGATTAGATATTAATCCTTATTTTTTAACTCTCTAGAGTAGTTGTTGCTAGAAATATATTTCAATAGCTATGGTAGGTACCTGCAATAATATTTGTTTTCTAAAAGGGAAAAAAGTAGAAATAAGGAAAACAATGAGGACAGTCTTTTTTTCTTTTTCTTTTTGTAGTCTTGAGCTTTACAAAGAAGTTTCCTTACATTAATGGGCCATAGGGACTTTTTTCTGAACTGAAGTAGGTTGATTGAATAATCAAATCCCTCAGCCTAATGAAAATAATAAACCTCCTAAAACCCAACCTTGCAGGAAAAAAAAAAACCACTTCAGTTTCATTGGAGAAAATTTTATATCAATGCTTAATGAGATGGCAAGCATGCATGAATAATTAGCTTTACTTACTGTTCTCATTAAAGAAAAAATGAGTTATTTCTTTAGTCAGAAATAAAACTCTTCCTCTACCATTGGCATTAATATGACTTATTTCACATTTTAGAAAAGAAATCCATTTATATTTTTGAAATGATAGAAGTAGGCGATTTTAATAAAAAAAAAGAGGCCACTTTTCCTCTGAAAAATTATCTGAAGGTTTCTACCAGTGTTACAAATATTCTGGTGGGAGGAAAAATTTGGGTGCTGTGACCAGCATTTCTCACTTTTACCTATTCTAAGACAGGTGAAACTTGACTGCTAAGGCAAGAAAATACTTTGCTTCATACTACCACGAAAGAACTAAATAGTTCTTTTTTTTTCTTTTTTATTAATTTTATTGAGAAACACATAGCAATGAGACGGTTTCAAAACAGGTCAGTAGGACAGTTACAATAATTAATACATTGCACATTGTTGTCCTCATAGCAGTCATTCATAGTACAAGATGCAGACATGATATCCTGTCCATATACTAATAGTACAAATCTTTCTTCTCATTGAATTAAGAGAAAGTAGCTGTACATCTATCCTAACTATTTTGTATATAAAGATACAAAATGGTCCTTCATTTATATCCCCACTTGTGTTTATTTTTGTCAGAGATGGGCATTTCATTGCCATTTAAATATTGTAGATACATGAATTCAGCAAAATAATCCAATATAGACCGGTAGCTCATAATAGTATTGGTTTATCTGCAAATTGCTCAAGCAATGGCATGACTCATCTACACGGCTGACACTGACAAAGGATCCACAAACTGCAGTACAGGGTGATTACAAGTGACTGGCTAGGAAACTAAAGAGTTTTGGGTTTCTGGATGCACAACATCCTTTTAAATTCTTATAACCCAAAGTGGCCCCCTTGTTAGTATTTTCAAAATATGTAAAAGGACATGCTTCTAGGTTGATGGAATAGCTATCTCAAATATCCCTGTTTAATCTCAAGTACAATTTGAAACCCCATACTTTGTACACAACATAAACACAAGAAGAATCTGAAAGGTGGAGAGCAGGATAGCTGTCTCCTGCTATAGTGGGGAATTCTTTGTGTTTCCTTTTTGTTTGATTATATCTTAAACTTGCAGCTGAGCAAGCCAGAGACCTAAGAATACCAAAATATATGGAAAAATCCTCAGTAAATGACTGTTTTCCATGCAGAAAGAATGAGGAACACATGTGTTGTAAGCTTTGCACTATTGGACATAACTATTGTATTATAGTCACACACTCTAGAAACCTCTGGGATTCCTACCGTATTCATCCAGGTGAAGCCTGAAAGGGCAGCACAGATCTCCACATTACCAAGTTTGTAACAAGCTGCCTCAACACACCCACCAGAGTTTACTAAAGAAAAAGAGTTCTTTCATGCTCCTCAGCCAGTAAAGCAATTTCAGAGGAGACCACATGGACGGCCTACACTAACACTTCTGACCAGGCAGAAATGATACATCTACTACTCCCTGTTTTGTGGATCTTAAGACAGGACTTCTGGTGTCATGATTTTTGCCATCATCCAGGGATAATATGGACACCTCTCATTGTGGTGTTTGTCTTCACAAGATGCAGAACAGAACACAAAATTTCACTTCATTTCAGCAGTAATAAGAAACCCTCCCCCATCAAATGTAACTTAGTAACTCAACTGGAAAACATGACATAGCCTCCATCTGACAGCAATAAGGTATCCATTCTTTTTTTTTTTCTGTAAGGAAAATTAAAATTTAAAAGACTGAAAGGATTTTACCTAATGCATAGAGTTTTACCCATCCTCTCCCTTTATTAAAGTAGCTAAGAAATTTTGAAATTGTGGATTCTTTCTCTGCTTTTTCATATATATGCGTATATTTTAATCCTCACACCACCTACTTGAAATATAGTAACCAAAGAAGATACCACTCCTATCTCTCAGGTTCTTTTTCTTTTCTCTTTTTTTCTTTTCTTTTCTTTTCTTTTCTTTTCTTTTCTTTTCTTTTCTTTTCTTTTCTTTTCTTTTCTTTTCTTTTCTTTTCTTTCTTTCTTTTTTTTTGTGGTACCAGGGATTGAACTCAGGACCCTGTGCTTGCCAGGAAAGTGCTTATTCTACTGAGCCATCTCCTTGGGCCCTCTCTCAGTTTCTTTGAAAGGATAGGAATCTAACTTCCTGAGGTAGATGCAAAACTGCTTCCTTTGAAAAATATGAGATGCATAAGCTTGCTTTTCATGAAGGCAACTTGGCATTCCTAATTTTCAACTAGGCATTCCTAATTCCTAATTTGAGGTGAACTGCATGGCTAATGTCAAGACCCTTTATTTGAGGGTGTGTCATCACTCACTTTGAAAACATGTATCTAAAGGATTGTGTCTGTCTGGCTATATAAACATGTAGAGTTTCTGTCTGTCTTTGCCAAGTCTTGAAAATATGGCTTGTAATGGGCAGAACATTATGGTTTAAAGTTTATCCAACATTACAGATCTTTTCTTTCTCTTCTACTTTTATGCAGAGGTCTTCTGACTTGGCAGGAAGTTTATTTTCAATTATATATTCCCAAGATTTCAAAGGAAAACAAAAGTGATTATGTTGTGAGAGAAAATTCAGAATAAAAAGACTCTTAAGAGACAGTGAGGGACACTACACAATGACAAAGGGATCAATCCTTGAAGAAGACAACATGCATGTGACAATCAGACCTGCAAAATAGATGTAGATGCTATGGGCAAGACTGTGTGTCAGGAGTCAGCCTCTTAGGGAAGCTGAGAAAGGACTTTAGAACCAAGAGGTAAAATGTTTAGTTCTTCCATGTTCTGTCCCCAAAAATCTGTATGACTATGGCCAATCTACCAAATCTCCATGAGTCTCAATTTTTTTATTATCTACAAAATGTGGAATTTAGTAGATGAATCACATGTTTTTCTTTACTCTAAAATTCTTGATTTCTCTGAGTTCACATAATGTAAAACATTGAAGAAATTGACAATTTTGAGAAAAAGTACAGACGTTTATAAAGGTACTTTATAAAATAGATCTTCTATCCTAAATACACTTATAATAGCCTATATAAATATTATTATATAAATGTAATGGGGGTTAAAAACTACAGGACACAGATTTTAAAACAATCTCTATTGCTAGTATCTTATTAAAATAAAACCCCAAGCATATTTCCAAATATCATAAATGAATTTAAATATACAAATTATTTAAAAGCAGAAGCCACAGATGAAAACATTCAATAAACCTTATTTGTACACTAAGTCAAATTTCTCTGAATCATAATTTGCATCTCACTGCATAATCCATTCAAATCAGCAATAATATGCACATAGTATACTTAATATATATGGTAATTTATATTATATACACAATATATAATAGTACCAGAAAATATCCCACTATAAAAAACCTGAAAAATTATCTTCTTCAAATTCTACTCTATATCAATGAGGAAATTGAGGACAAAGAGTTTAAACCTTACAATTAGTCACAAAGCACAGGAAGAGGGAAATGAGCTCTAGTATTTATGCCCTATGAAAACTAGTATGAATAAAGCTAAAGTGTAATATAGACTAAAGATTGACTTACACATGATTTTAATTAACAGCCTCAATTCCTCCACCTCCAAAATAAACAAATGAAGTTAACATGCAAAGAATATAATAAATGTTCTGAAACTTTCTAAGTTCTGAAAAGCAAGCAACAAGTAAATATTTTCACTGAAATTATCAAACTTAAAATTTCCTCAAGCTTCAACTTGCCCAAAACACACAGAGCTACTGTTCTCTTCAGGAACCAGGTTTGGAGAATAAGGTAGAGAAAAATAAATGGATACTTCTCAAAGCATTATAGTACAGGTATTGATTTTTATGGACATCAGAACAAATGCGACTTTACTATATTAGAGTACAGTTTCATCACAACTCCAAAGTACACTGCAGGATATCGACAGATGCCCAATGGGAGAGTCTGTCAACAGGCATTTGTTGGCCACTTACCTCTGCAGGGCAGAGTACGAAACATAGTGAGCTGGCACAGAAACAGATGAGACACATGACCACCAACCTTGTTAAGATTAAAACCAAGGTCTGCTACATAACAATCATTTTAGAATTGATGAAAAAAAGCTGTTGCTATGTAAGCAAAGAAGCTCCTTTGTTTTCTTCACTCAATTAAGAGGTAAACATATATGCAGGTGTTCTCAGCAGCAAGCTAACTGATTCCTCCTAGGCTACCTTTTGCAACCAGGATTGAGCCATTTCTTCCCCAAGTTATGTAAATCCAAGTTAAATCAAAAACGTATTTTCAGAAGTCAATCAACAAAGTTCATTAACATAGTAGGAGTTAAAATCTGAGGGCAGGTAGGGTTAACTTGGGGCAAAAGCCATTTCTATTACTTTTGCCAGGTGGCCTTGGAGGGAATCAAATGTCCCCTCCAAGTTTCAGATCCTAGTTTTATTTGTTAAAATGGAACATAGTAGCTAACCTTATGACATAATTATATGGCTTAAATAATGTTGCATTTAAGTGTATGGTAAATTTACTACTATACACTAGTTGCTAAGTGAATTTTAGCCATTGCTTAATAGTCATAGTACTATGGTTATTATTCTTAACATTTGTCAGAATGCAGTAAGTAAAAGAGTATTTATAGTGAATTGCAGTTTCCATTGCAAGGACTGAATATGGCAATAAGTAGCATTAAAATGTGCACCACGGTTGCCCCAGACCTCTTTTTCAAAAATTTTTTAATGCAGTATTTTTTTTCAGAAAAAGAGATTGTTAAGATGCTTGATTTATCTGCCTTGAAATAGAGACACATATATATTTATTTCCCATCAAATGAAAAGAATATATCATCATGACATGTGATAGTAAAAAGTCTTATAGTACGTAGGAATTGATAGCTTTTAGAGGTACTTTAAATCCCATGAGAATTTCTCTTCTATCACACACATCTTTTAACTTCTATGTAAAGGTGGCATGGAATCTGTCATTTTATTGAAAGAATAATTTTACTTTTGGCTAGGAGATAAAGTTTCTTAAAGGCTATCACTCATTTATAAGCAACCAAATAGGAATGCCAAATCTAATATTAACTCCAAGTAGGTTGTAATTTTACTAGAGTTGGAGATTTGCTAGCATTATTCTGTTACTTGCTTCTCAATTTTATTTCTAAGCAGTTGTGAAAACAGATTCTGTACAACTCAAGAAATGAACTTTTTTTGTTTTATGTAGCTCTTACTACTTAAAATTACAGTCATCCCGAATAGGGTTATATCTCAGTGACAGATAGCTATCATGCACAAAGTCCCTAGTTCAATCCCCAATACCATAAAAAAGAAAAAATATAGACATAAATTGTCACTCCACAGATAGCAACAACTACAGTTGTGCAAGACCTTTGTACAACCATATACAAGAAGGTAAATTATTTACCTATAACCAGTGTATGGATTTCTAATGTATATTTTAAAATCATCTATAAATAAGTTATAATACCAGTGTTAGCTTTCCATCCAAAAAACTGGAGATATTGAATTTAAAAGGAGAAAAGCTTTCTTTGGATTCCCAGTTCTGGAAATTCTAGTTCATGAATGGTTGGCTCTGTTGCTTTAGATTTAGGGGAAGCTAACACAGCTTGGTGGGAATGCGTGGTAGAGCAACATGCAATGCACACAGTCAGGAAATAAAAGAGAAGGAAGAAGGGTGCAAGATCTTTCTCAGGCAAGATTATACAAGGACATAAAGACCTTGCACTAGCCTCCATCTTTAAAGGTGTCATTACCTCTTGGGATAGTGCTTTGGTCTTTCGGGAACAATCCATATGTAAACTATAGCAGTAATTAAAATAATGCAATGCTGTTTAAAATACATGTTGCACTATATTATTTAGAAAATAACGATTAAATATTTACATTCAGTTCAGGCACTATTTCTGCACCAAGTACTTGGAACTCTAGCTTGGTTTAATCTGTAGATGGAATTCCCACAGATCTCGAGGACCAATTGTGTTCAGTACTTCTAAACAGATGATAATATCCGTTCAAGTGCTATAGTAGAGTCCACTGGAAAAGTTCTGAAATCTCTGAAAACTTCTTTGGTGATTCCCATTTTACCCTCTTGGTGAGCAATACCATATATCATATACTATCCATTGGCAAATGTAGACTTTCTAGGGTTGGAGCCCGGTGTAGGACTTATCAGCTCAATATCCTCTTGTAAGCTACTGGATCTTCCCAACTCATAGTGCTCTTGAAAATACTGGCCATTCTTGTATTATTATAATTGTTCATCAGCATGTAGCTCAGGCGTCATGCTGCCAGGAAACTGCTACTGAGTTAGTGCAGTGGAAACTTTACCTTTGACTTAGCTGCCCATCAGGGTCTATGCTTGTCCTTCAACATGGCAAGTTCCTTAACTGTTTCCTGTCTCTGAGTAATCACAACTCATTGCTATCTCACATGAGGTATACTTTTTCAACAAGGATCTAGAGAAAAACTTTGTTTCTTTTCTTAGACATAGTTGCAACTCTGGGGGAAAGATTTTTCATGTAACGCGTCCTGTATTGTATGATTCAGTATATTAGGTAACAGGAAAAATTATTAGCTTTTATAGTGGAACCTCTTCCTACTTAAATTGGTCTATGAATCTACAGGAACTTCTGTTGAAACCACTTGGATGTGCCTGGCTGTAAACTAGAACTATTTTTCTGAAGGGAAGTTTTAGATATATTTGACTTTTGAAAGGGTCATTACCCAAGACAATCATGTATCACCCATGGACTTAGGAATGCATGGTGAATGGCTGCAGCAGTTTAATAATATCACTTTTTGAAATTTATTTTATAAATAAAATAAGCTATCCTTATATTTTTTTCTATTTTTGATTTCTTTGTGCTCACATTATGCTTCAAAAGTGAAATATATTTCACGCTAGTGAAGCCAAAACATAATAGGTGTCTCACTATTGGTTCTTTTCTTTTCTTGTCAATATGCCTAACAGTTCTCATAGTTTCACAGCCGAGTGTTGCTTTAATTTTTTTTTTCAGAACCGGGGATTGAACTCAGGCCCTTGCACTTGCCAGAGAAGCGCTTATTCCACTGAGCCATCTCCCCGGCCCTTTAATTTTTTTAATATCTCTTTTCATTTAACAAATATGACTCCTTTATGCCACAGAAGATTCCACCATTTGAAGACCAAGAAGTAAGTGAAAAAGACATATTTTCTACTACCTTCATTGGTTTATTTTCTAATGCATTAGAACCTAAATAAATTTGAGATTAAATACAGGTTAATAATGTAATTTGACAGTATGGCATAAAGAATGAAACATGCAACATAATGCAATAAGAAGGATAGTGCAAGAAACGCTTAATACAGGAGTTGGGTAAAGTTTTCCTAAGCAACTGATGTGCAGACAAATATGAACAAAGGTATAGAGAGGCCGTCCTATACAATAGGAAAGGACACTTTAAGCAAAGGGAGTAAACACCGAAGAGTAAATTTAACTCACTTGAAAGAATGAAATAATTTAGAAAAATAAAAGCAAAATAAAAAAAAATTCCTAAGTGTTTTTGGCTAGTGGAAACAATCTTGTATTCTTATTATAGAACATCTAAATTATACAGATAAGCAAAAAATAAGATATACTCAGCCTTTTCATAATTTTTTTAGTTTTCATATATTTACTACAAGGATGGTAAGATATATACAATAAAAATAAAAATATACAAGAGATTTTATTCAGTTTTTTTGTTTAATTTAATGTGAGGAATATCTTGGGTGATTAAAATTACTCACAAGCATAATTGCTAATTATGGTATGTCATTCTTTCCTACTAAAATATTATCATTTATGTATTCAATTCCTGAATTATACTTTTAGATCATCTTTTATCTTTGTTCTGAAACACATGTGCAATCAATATTTTGAAATTGTCTCTGTTACCTTTGAATAGTTTCTTGGATTACTAATCTGGAAGTAGAATTCATTTGGATTTAATTGTCAAAATATAGTAAACCTTCTCAGAATTAACAGGCTCAACATATATTGAGTATAAAATAAAATATTTATAAAGTCTTCTAACTCTACCATTTGTCTTTATCAGTATTGTATTTACATATAGATATTTTTACTGGTCTAATAAAATGTTTTCATCAAACAACAATGACAACAACAAAATCCCTGTCTGCAGATGAGTGGTCAGGAGAAAAACCATTTTGGATTTAAAAAATTTCTTTAGCAAAACTGGCCTCCAAGAGACTCACTAAAATTATGACAACTAGAAGTCAGAGTTTAGCAAACAAAACAAAGCATCCAAAAACTTTTGATTTTAATGATAGACAACATTTTGGCAATGACGGGTCTCCAAAACATCGTATTGGCTGTTTTACTTTGATCTCCCTGTAGGTTTCAGCAACTCTCAGATCTACGTGCTTGTCTGTCAACTTCCTATTTTATTCCAAGGTTATTTCTGCTTGAAGGAGGAGGAACATCAATGAGCTACAGTATTTCTTAGGTTGATACAATAAATGCTGACCTTTTCTGTTGGATTTAATTTGTTGTTCAGTTATCATACATAACAATACAACATTTAGTGAATTTCTCTTATCTGTATATTAGAATCTATGTATCTAATTATTCTGAGTGCCTAATATTAGAAAATGAATTACCAATGTGCACTTTTCATGCTTAGTAATGATGGTATTGTTAATAAATGCCTGAGAAGCACTCAAGAAGGTGAGAGACCAAAGTAAGGCACTAAAACCTACAGCATGAAAACCTACTATGCTTACTTCCATTGATTAGAGGCTAACCTGAGCAGGTACCACAACCTCTCTGGTGATAAACACGTCCTTACAACTGTGTTGTGTCCATGTTACTTTTAACTGGACATGATGCTCTCAATTCTGTCTTGGATGATGAAGCAAGTTTCTAGTGTAACTCATTTTAAAGGACAGTGTAATACAAAGGCTAACATATTGAATAAAGTGTCAATGTTCACTTGAATCACTGAGATGATTCCTTAATCTATGTCTTACTAAAAGCAATGCAAAAAGAGATAAAATATTCCTTATGCCTTATGAGAGAAACTATTCATTTGATACTTCCCTTGTTTTTCCCAAAGTGAAGCCTGGGAAATTGAAGAAGAAAGTGTATGTATTTAATCAAATAATCCGAGGCACATGAAATCAAATTATATGTTTTTGTCAAAATTAAGATGCTATAAGCCATTGCAAAAACTTTGTTCTTCTAAAATTTACTGTAAACAAACACAGACACACGAAAACATAAGGAAATACATACCCTAAAATCATTAGAATTATGCTGCTCTTCTTTTAATATTCTGCTCAAATTTAGGTTTCCTATGTAATACTTTGTTAAAATACCTTGTAGAATCCCCCCCCCAGTCTATTGAGATTAGCACATATCTCACCAGAAGGATCTTCCAGAAAAGTTTAGAAATAAATCTGCATTCTACAACCCAATGAAAGCTGTGAACTACAACAGGGGCCATCTATTATAGACACTGGGGGCTTGGATTACCCATCCACAGCTGTGCGCTCACTGACTCGCCAATCACACCAAAGTTTATACAGCATGTGTAAGTTGTATCCCTGAAGAATGGCTTTTTCTTCTGATGCATGGAAGCTTACGCTCGAATGAATTTGACTTCTCAATGTAGTGAATAGTTTATAAGTTAAGAAACTTAAGTTTTAAGAAAAAAATCACCTTTATGTGCCTCCTGGGTAAGTGTATATGGGATTTGCATTTATTTTATAACTTAAAATTATTTACCCTCTGGAATTATTCTGCATCTATGAAATGCAGAGCACACCCTGATAAAAGGCTTTGTTCAGGTGCTGTTCTGTAAGCAGCTCTGTTTGTCTCCTGGTCTAATTCTCTTTTGTGGTACCCACAGAGGCTCCTAAACTTGGGATTTAATCAGGATGAAATAAATACTAGCTGAAATAGAATGAAATCAAAACACCGTATATGACTGTGTTCGGATAGACACTGTTAAGATTGCTTACATAGAAAATGCAATTATTTTGCTATTTTTATTTTTCTAAGAGGTAATGATCTCACTAAGTTCCTAAGTCACCAGGGCTGCGCTTGAATTTGCAATTGCCTTGCCTCGTCTCCCAGAGTGGCAACCTCACAGGCACGCACCACTTCACTTAACTGGACACTGTTTTTAATGCAATGCTATTTTTCAATTTTAGAACTTTGTTAGGATAAATTTTCCTGTGAAAAAGAAATAGCAATTTCACACAATTATAGTTGAATATAATATAATATAAAAATTAGTCACAGCTATATTTTCTTACAGTGGTAGGCATAATATGGGGAATCTCCTAAACTATTTAAAAATCTGAATGTATAGAATTGAAAAATATATGAATTATAAGTATTTTTAGATGAATTACGTCTTTCTTTTTTCCCCACCAATACTTAAATCCCAGCTGGAATTGTACCATATTAAATTTTTAAGAGAGTTAGTAACATTCCCAATAATATTTCTAATTCTTGTATTGTAATCCAACAGTGCTTTGTTCCTACATAGATTTCTAGTCATAAAATCTTATTACAGTGAAATTAAGAGAAAAAAAAAAGTAAGGTCCTCCTATGTTCCTAGTATAACAATTTAGATTTCAAATGTTCAAATCAGTCTAAACTGTTGTCTTTTATTCATTAATAAATGACAAATTCTCCTAGAGATTGAGATTTATATTTCTATAATTCCCTGGGAAAAAAAAAAACTACTCTGAAATTAGATGACAAATTACTCGAGCAAATAACTGTGCAACTGATCAGTGTTGGTAATTATAGACTACAATGTAGAAAATTAATATTTGATAAGCAATGTAGAATATCATATATTATGCTGTCATAACAGTGGGTTTTATTAGTAGTCAATGGTGTAGTTTAATGGGAAAACTTTGGACTTGGTATTAGGAGGTCATAAATTAATTTTCTAATTTGGCAACTATCCTGCTGATGAGTAAGGTTAAGTTATTTAATTACTTTTATTCATGCCTACTGAAATATGAACACTGAGGTTTCAAAGGATTTATGTATTCTATATATATATATTCATATAATAAATCAATTTATGTTAAAACAAATAATAACATATCTATCTGCATAAAGGTAGAATCGCCTTTTATTGTTATATATGCTTTTGCACCTGACATTTTTCTTTCTCTTTTTCCTTAAAATGGATATGGTAATAGTACTTATCTCTTTGAACTGCTAAGGAAGAACCCAGATAATGTTTATAAATCACTCTCTGTGTTGGACCCTTAATTATGCTTAATGAATAGGCATAAGTATTATTTATTATGTAAACATACCCACAATAGATGAAATTTTTTGATGTTGATAATTTTCAGTATTATGCATGGGATCTAATTACAATTCTACCTTGAAATAAAGAAGACAAACATTGTACTATGAAATATTTTGGAATAAAATATAAGGATAAAATGACTTTTGTTTATGTAAAATTTATATTTACATAAAAATATTTACAATTGATTTTGAACAGCACCCTCTGTCCCTATAAATGGCCTCTTCATAACAAAACTGCCAAATAGTGGCAATATATTGAAATTCTGCTTTTAAAAGTTTAAATAATTTAGGTTCCAGAAAAATGTGCATAATTCAGTTCTGTATGCTGATTAGGGTTGCTAAATGAGTACTAACATATCTGTGGATAAAAATATATTTTAATGATGGCAAAACAACACCCTAAAAATACATTATCTATAAAACTTAATATAGATTTATAGAGGGAAATGGATTCTTACAAGCCATCTGTAACAAGATTTTATTCAAAGCCTAAATCTGCTTCTAGAACTTTCTTTTTAGCTAAACATTCAGTGTGTGAGTATTGTCAGTGACTGGAAATTCACGGCTTCCTAAATCCTCCTGCACCAAACTGAGCAGTAGTAGGAAGTTCCTTGGAGGAAGTTCGTATTTTTGGAGCTAAACACACTGGATTTGTATTCTGCCTCTGCCAAACAATGACTGTTCTCAGCAGAAACAGTGCTACTAATCAAACTTTTGACTCATTTTGAAAAAATGTGGGTGATAATCTCGACCTAGATTTGTTTGTGGGTCAGTTCGGCAAGGCCAGTTATTTGATGAAACCCTGGCACGGGTGGTTAACATCTACAATGAGTTATGTTAAGATCACTGTTGATTATGTGGGTTAGTCTTGTCCAAAAACAAAAATCAAGGTGTCTTGGAGAAGTTCTGCTTCTAGGTGACAGTGTATACATTGCAGTTTTCAGTTTGATGACTTGCTGTGCAGATTTCAAATTTGATATTACATTGTCAGCTCCTAGAGAAGTTTCTAGACTTCCAAACTCTTGTAACTGCTTTGAACTGTCAGCCTGTGCAGCTGTATAAGGCAATTCTTTAAAACAAGTCCATGCTTGTATGTGTGTATGTATGTACGTGTGTGTGTGTGTGTGTGTGTGTGTGTGTGTGTGTGTGTTTGGCCTCAAAAGTGAGATCTGTGTATCTGTGAGTTCAACATCAGCAGACTCTGCCATTTATGGACCAAAAGTAGTTTAATTTTTTAAAAAATTGCATCTGTACTGACAAAAATTTTGTAGTTGTCATTAGTCCCTAAGTAATACAGTATAACAACTATTTAGCTTTAATGTTGTGGGGGTTTGATAAATAATCTGGGAATAATATACAGTATATGGAAGGATATGTGTATGTGACATAACAACACTACACCATTTTACATAAAGTACTTGCACATGCATAGATTTTGGTGCTCCCAGTATGAGAGGTCCTAGAACCAAGCCACTAAGGATATCAAGGAATGAACCACTTGCCTACTATATAATAATGTGTTGCTGAACCAGGAAGATACATTGCAGGGATTATGCCATAAAGTAATGTCTTCCTTATGCAAATATCCTACAGCAATGATGGTGAACATATAGCACTTGTACGACAGCAGACTGTTTGTTACCACTGAAATCTCTTGGGGTTCACCATTTCTGTCCTAGAGAGCAGTTACATAAACTAAGACAGCCAAGCATCAGTAGGCAACATAATCTTATGGGACCGTCAATCTTACGGGACCATCATCATGTCACTTATGCTGTCTGTCACTGGTTGAAAATTCATTATGAGACACACACGTGTACACATGTACATATATAAACACACTTTCACTGACACAAAAATATGTACCATACATGCATATATATGTTTGGTTTTGCTTATCTAGAGAACTGTGATAAATGTCCTGCTTCATAGAGGTAAATCCTTGAAACTGAAAAGGGCACTTAATAAGTTTGATTTCCCCATGGCTTCTTTCCAAATATACATGTAATGTATTTAGTACAGAGTCTCACTATGTAGATCAGACTCTTAGTGACCTCCTGTTTTCAGCCTCCCAAACGTTGGGATTACAGGCATGCACCATGACGCCCAGTTTCAATTGCCATCTCAGGGTGCCCTGGGGGTGGGGTTGGCACAGCAATCTGGGGATCAAACCCCAGTCCCTGTGCCTACCTGAGCAGGTACTTTAACCTGTTGAGCTATCTGGCCAGCCCTCCTTTCCAAATATTAAATGAATATTTCTGTAGCCTCCCGTATTCATCAGAATTCCAATAAAGTAAATGAAATGTAATACACAATCCTAAACTAGATTTGATATCCTACTGAAAATAATCAGATGGATCATTGGATAAAATTCAGTGTGATTCACAGATTATAGTAGATTATGTAGAATTTAGTAAATCTAGCATACTTATGCAAAACAGTCTTGCTTTTTAGAATCAAACACTGAAGTATGGAAGAGTAAAGGGACAGGACATATGCCACACGCTCTTAAAGGCAGAAATATGTACTAAATTGGGAAACAAAACAAATATGGCAAAGTGTAAATAACTACTGATTCTGGTAAAAAAAAAAAAAAAGAGGAATATGGGAATTCTCCACTATCTTTGCACATTTTCTGGAAGGTTGCAATTACTTCAAAATACAAAGTTTTAAAGAGCCAAAATAGTGTTTTTTAAAAATGGCACAAATAGCTATAAACCAAAGCCTTGGCCTTATTGGCATCTATGTAGAATCACACAAATAAACTTGCTGTTACTCACAACGTCCTCTTAAAGGATGGAATCTAGGTGATCAGAGTAGAGTTTAAAGTTAAAAATGGCCCTTTTTCCATTATCAGCTTATAGTCCCCCACTCGGATGGCCTAAAATCCTTTTGAGAAATAGGTACAGCTTAAGAACACTTAAATTAAGGCTGAACTTTCTTTAATGTGCTCACCATTTACATACCATTTCAACATTCTTCCTTGGTTCTAGCTTGTTAAGGAGTCCCCTTGAGCAAAAGGGGACACCAAGAGAATTGGAGCCTTGGGACATTGGAAGGAGGTTGTCATTGAGTGCAGCATACCACTTGCACAGTAAAACATTTAACAGAGTGAGCTTTATTCAGAGCATTTATTACTATGAAAAGCCTACAATTTTTTTTTCTGTGTTTTAGGGAAGGGTCTACAGGGTCTCACTACTAGCCCAGACTTGTACTTATCTGCCTGTGTACAGCCTCCCAAGAGCTGGGATTACAGGTGCATGCCACCTCATCCAGTCTCAACTGCAGTCTCAGCATGCTCCAGGGATGGGGCTGGCATGGCAGGCCCGGTGATTGAACCCTTAGCCCTTGCACCTGCTTGCAGGTGCTTTAATCCACTGAGCTATTTGGCCATCCCTAAAACCTATAAGTTTTAATGAGTCCTTGACATTTCCTCTGATGCAGCTATTAATATGACCTGCTTAATGGAAAATGGCCAGTGTGGCTCTGCCACCAGGTCTAATAGCATCTCCCCACACACACTCTGTCCACATTCAGCTTCCCAGGAAACACACACTTGGTTACATGCTTTACATTTTCAAGTCCAATTAACATATATTTCATGAGAATTGGGATTTGCTGTACTTCAGAGTCTTTCCTCCGATGTATGCTTTATGGATTCTCTGTTAGCTTCTATCCACAGTCTTCCATGTCCACATGTAGACACGCTCCATGCTATGGAGCATGGTGTGGAGGCAGCTCAATTGCAGAGCGGAACCCCGACTCAGATTACTACTCTGTGCCTCTTCAAAAACTACCGGGACTGAGGTAAAAATGTCTGCTAATGCCAGCAAGCCTTCTCCTGGTTTGGCCATTGCTAGTCCCTTTGTCCCTTAAGTGAGGTCAGATCATTATTAATGCCCATCTCAAAGCAGCACAGATGTCATTATTCTGCACCCCATGAGAGCCACAGGCATCTTACAATATTATACTAACTATTCCATTCCGTCCATCTATCTTAACAAAACCTGCCACCAAAATACAGAGGAAAAGTTGAAAGATCTGTGCATCTCACAGCTTTGGAGAGCAGGAAACAACTGAAGAACAGATTCTTCCAGATTTTCAGATGGTTCAGAAAGTTTTCTTTATATTCAGTGGGTAAGATAATACTGCTTATTGAACTATATCTTTTTCTGAGTACTGTCACATTTCTGAGTTGTCTTGGTTTATATTTCAGAGTTAAGATGCTTTGATTTTTTTGCATTTATTTTTTGTTGTTCTCAGTAAAGTGTTCAAATTTTAGAATGCAAATTTATCTCTCTCATTCATATTTGAGTTCTCTATTTAATTGTATTAAAAAAGCTATTTAATTCATAGTTTCTTATTTCACTCTTTTGCTTAAAAAAACAAAAAAGAAAATGTAATCATGAATATTCACCTCCACGGTAATTTTTAAAACTCTTTTACCAATATTTTCAGGTTGTATAGAATCGGCTACAATTACTCTTCTAACTAGTGTCAATCTGTCTCTCTCTCTCCCTGTCTCCCTGTCTCTGTCTGCCTATCTTTCTCCCGCTCCTTCTCTCCTCATTCTCTTTCTCTCTCTCTTCCCCTACTGCCTTTTCTTCCTTCTATGGTATGGGGAATTTAACACATGTCTCACCCAATTACTAATTGCCCCAAGATGGGCTCGAACTTGTTGTCTCCCACCTCAGCCTTCCACAATGCATACACCACTAGACCTAGTTCTTCCTTTTCTTTTTAGTGACTCTTCACTCCTCCAACTCCTGGCTTGCGTTGTCCTCTGAACATCACTTATGGTCTTCCATTTCAATGCCTTTATTGACACCAATCCCTAGGTTTTAATACCAATTTAATCTTTACCTGGCAGTACTCTATCAACTCTTTAGGTTTCCCTTCAGCTCAGCATCTCCTCTTTCATGAGTGCTCCTTGATCAGCCCTGGCAACAACTGTTCCTCCTCTGAATTCCTGGAATAGTTCTCATAAAGCTTTCTGGTGTCTTCCTCCTATCAGCCCCTGGAGATCCTCCTGATTTCCTTCTGCGGCATGGCGTGTAGCACTGTGTCTAAGAGGATGGACTCTGCAGTACATCATACTGGTTGGAGTCTTGATTCTTAATTTCCTAGTTATGACTGGAGCAAGTTACTTTCTCATCTCTCTGAACCTCCAGTTTCTCACCTATATAAGGTGGCTTTTGAAAACATAGCCACTTTGCAAATGAGGATTAACTGACTTTGTATTATAAAATCATTACATTTATCAATGCATTGACAATATGCTTGTCAATATTACTGGTATTTGTGCACATATACTCCACTCATCCAACCCTGCAGTCTTTATATACAGACTTTTGGAAAATATGAGTCAAACAAATATCAAATAAAAAGTGTACAATATTTTATGTATTGACTTTCTATAAAAGTTCCTTGAATATATTGGTAAACTGGGGTAAATTGATTCTGAAACCATGATGTCTGCTTGATAATTTACTTGGCTAACAATAAATAAGATTTTATAGATAGATTACAATAAGATCACAGTCTTTGCTAGTACCTGAGGTAAGGAATGGAAATTACTACAAGACAATGCTCAGGATCACGCTGAAGAGCCTTATGACATATAATTACAGTTTGCATGACACAGCAAAGAAAATGAAATGACACCTTCGTAGTTTGCAAGTTTTTTGCACTTTTTGAGCTTGGTCTCATAAAAAAAATCAGCATATAAGGATGAGGAATTCTACTGTCCATTCTCATCCATGATAGTGTGTTCAATTGAATAGTAGATGGTTGTTTATATTTCCTAAACCACCACAATATTTTTTCCAAGATGTGTTCTGGTTTGAAAATTAACACTAAGTTATTCTGTAAACTTAAATGACATTATTAATTTTCTAAAGTTTTTACCAAAATTATTAAAATTATATATTGTTATGATTATATAATAAGTGAACACATATACCCCTACACACTTAACTAAAACTGTATATTCCAAAGTATATTGCAATACTGTGTCATCAGCAGGCACTATACTACAATAACTGTGACTAACTATAAATGGGCTGGGGATATAGCTTAGAAGAATAAGCGCTTGCCTAGCAAGTGCAAGGTCCTGAGTTCAATCCCCAGTTCTGGAAAAAAACCAAAACTATGAAATGTTCATATTTCCCAGAATGCACTCTGTTCTTGCTGAACATTCAAATTCTGCCTTTGCATCATTTTTTTTCTCCTTGTTATTGTACATTAATACACATTCTTCAAGTTCCAGGTCATCTGTCACCTGTTTTCCTTTTCCAGATATTTTTCAGAACCTAGTTAAACACTTCTGGCTCTTATGTTTTCATAGGTCATGATCATAACTCTGTTTTCCTAGTACTATAATTACTTATTTAAAAGTATGCCTCTTGACTTAACTGTGAAGTCTCTGAAGACTAAGAACTGTATAAAGTTACTTCTCAGGCCATTATATGCAGCAGAACAAAACATTCATTAAACATTATTTAACTGAGTGCCTGGGTGAATTTCTATGATTTTTCTCAATGGAACATTAAAGATTCTGTCCAAGTAAATTTCCTATAGCTTCCATTATAGAAGTTTTGTAAAAATCCATTCAGTGCCCTATTTAAATGATATAGTCACAGATGTACATTTTTTATTTTTTATGGCCTGCCTTCCTTCCTTCCTTCCTTCCTTCCTTCCTTCCTTCCTTCCTTCCTTCCTTCCTTCCTTTCTCCTTTCCTTTCTTTTCCTTTCCTTTCCTCTTGGTACCAGGAATCGAACACAGGACCTTGTGCTTTCCATGCAGGCACTTAAGCTGCTGAACTGTATTCCCATCCTTGACATTTCTTCTTTTAGTCTTTTTCCAAAAATTACTTGAGAAAGTTAAGATTTGTAGACAAATTAACAATTTTTAGGTTTAATACCATGATCTTAAATTTGACACAAACTTTTTAAACTTCAGACCCATTCTTTAAAATTAATAACTCATTTCACCAAATGTTTATTTGCTAATCAGAATACATTCCTATTTTCAGAAAGATCCACCTTGCTGAATTATCTCACCCCCCTCCCCCAATTTAATCACAGTGGCCATTCTTCTATTCACCCATCCATTCACCAATCCCTGGATTCCTATATCAAATAATTGCTATTTAAATATACACACTTTCCTCCAGGTGCCAAGCTCAGGACTGCATAGCCAAAGACAAACAAAGAGCAGACTTGCCCTCACAGAGCACACAGTCCACAGCAGACAGCCAGGCCCTGCACAGCGGCCACAGCAAAAGAGAACATTAAGTACTATCAGATAACTGGGCACAATTCGATGGGCAAATGCAAGGCAGGAAAGTAAAGATTTTCAGATAGTTTTTTTAAAAAAGATTTGAAAATACTTCAAATGCCATACCTCTAGAGGATCTGAAGCCACCCTCTTATGATCTCAGATCATCCTCTCCATGGGCTTCAGCAAGAGGACAGGAGCAATATGCTACCCCACCTCGATATCTTTGCCTTCTTAATGAATGTCTGGAAGCACTGTATGTGAAAATCAGAGAACCCTTTCCCCTTCAGCCAGCCTGTGGGTAAGGAAAACATGGGAGTGAGCCTATCAGTGCTTGTATCAAGCTGCTGAAAAAGTTGTAGTCTGTGAGTCATGGTCTGTTCATGAGTCTCCAGATCTGTGGGAGGAGCGGCCTTTGCTTGGCAGCACTAGCAATCTAGCACCTTCGATGGTCACTTGAGGAAAGAAGGACAGCAAAACCACTAGGAGCCTGCATACTCCTCCCGCCCTTCCCAGGGGTGCACATTCCCAGTGCTGCACCAGGCCAGGCCTCAAAATAGCGTGAGACCCAAAATCCACATTTTCAAAAAAGGGACAAATAAATTCAGCTCCTGCCACCCACTTCCCGTATGCGCAGCTAAGGAAAATCAAATGAAACAAACAAGCAAATTACCAGCTGCTATGTGAGCTTCAGATCACGAATATGTTTTGAGGGCTCTGCCAGCTAATTCTTTCTGAATCAAATTTGTTCTTGTTGGGAAACTGATAATTAGTAGTTACACTACTAATATTAATGGCTAATCCCTATAGAGAGGCTACTGTGTGCCAGGCACACTGTTCATAATTTACTTGTGCCCTTCATGTGTCTTCACTGTAATATGTTCATCAGACATGGCAACGGTCTAGACTCTAGGCTGAATTATGTAGGCTGTAGGTAGCAGACCACAGCATGCATCCTTGGTTGGTTTACTTATTTATTTTTGTACCAGGAATTGAACTCAGGACCTTGTGCTTGCCAAGCAGGCACTTATGCCACTGAGCTTTCTCCTTGGCTCATCTTTGGTATCTTATGTTCATTTTTCTTGAGTAATAGTCTCTCTCTTTTTTGTTTTTTTTTTTTTTTAGCAGAACTGGGGATTGAACTTAGGCCCTTGCACTTGCCAGGGAAGCGCTTATTCCACTGAGCCATCTCCCCGGCCCCATAGTCTCTCTTAAAATAAAGGAAAATATTTAAGATCAGCAGAAGCACAAACATTGTTTCCTATCATCAACGATTAAGCACATTTTAAATTCCTGCCATGTTTTCACAATCAGGAACTCATATTTCTTGACTTGGAGTCATTTCTCCCTCGTTCTCTAATTGTGAAAAACAGTAAGGAATACATAAGCCTTCTAATTTAGCCAATATCAAGGGAGAAATTAGGTTTTCCTGTTCCCTACTTTGTTTCAGCAGTGCTTCAGTTGAGGTGTTACAGCGTCATTTTTTCCTGCTAAGGAATCAATTTCCCGTTGTTTAACATAACTTAGGTTTTCTCTAGAGGGACAAAACTTACAGCGTCTGTATTGTGCAGTTTGTAGGATATCCAATGATGAAAAACTGAGCTTGGTAAATGATGAAAGAAGTTGGGCATTTAAAATGTAACAACTATTACTTTTTGTGAGGAACAAAGTTTTACAGGACATTACAGAATAGCCTCAAAACATTAAATTAAAGCCAGCTGGAAGGGACACCACTGAAGCAGCTTCTATCATTTTTAATTTACATTGGAAATCCAAGGAAAAGCTTTCTAACAGGTGAGAGTGGTTTCTAGTGGGCCAAAGACTGGAACACGGCTAAGCAATCAGGAGGATTTTGAAAGGCGAAGAAAAAAGTGAACATAACTTTAAATATTCCAATGTTTCATGTCTTGGGAGAAATTGAAGAGGACATAGAGTTAACAAGCAAACAACCCCACAACCCCTGCAAAAAAAAAAAAAAAAAAGCAACACACAAAATCCTCCAAAGCCTGATCGTGATCCAGAAGTTTGTTAGAAAGCAGCACATTACAGATCTTTGAAATTTGACTAATAGGTTGTAGGGTCAATATCAGAGCAATCTCTAAGCACAGTGGTGTTTGACAGCCACCACTCCAAACACCTCATCAGAGCCTCATGCACACTTGCTAAGCCCAGCAAGCACAACTGAGTCAAGTAAGGACTTTCTTGCATCTTCTTTCTCCTTCTCTCCCCATGTCACCCACTCATGTTTTCAGGCAACTGCCTTAGTACAGGCTGCCATCATCCTTGATCTGGCTATTTTCATAAACTCCCACCTGTATTCCTGTCTCCTCTGCAGACCTCAAGATGTCCTCACTCCACATAGCAGTGAAAGGAACTTTGCCATCTGGAAGACTGAGAGTAAGGCCTTCCAGTGCTGACAGTACTTCACGGGCTTTCCTTTGCCCTTAGACTAAAACCCAACCATCAGCCGAGGGCCTGGGAACTGTCCAGCTGTCCCTGTATTCCACATACCTCTCCCCAGCCTCACTATCAGCACTGCTGAGACTTTCACATCTTTGCTTTCTTGTGGATGGTCCTGTGTCAGTTTGACTGTTGTGTCTTTACAAATGTCTCCAGAATGACTCTCCCCTATGTTCCTTGGATTTAACTTGATTCAACTTACCCCTCATTGAAGAGTTTATTTTTGTGAACTAAATAAGAACTAAAACTGTTTTTAACAATTGCCCTCTTTCTGCCTTTTCCTCTATTTTGCCTTTCTGGCATATTTTTTATACTCTTGAAAATTGACTAACCAAGAAATTAGAAAGCTTATTAGAACTATTTTCAAAATAATTCTAAAGTTATTTGTAGACATCAAGATTCTGAGCAAGGGTCCAACAATAAAAGTAATCTCTAATCATGCCAATGGCAAGTTTTTGTAGCAGCACAAAACGGAAATTCCGTGTGCCAAAGAATAGGACAGGTGCTCTCGCTCTTGCCTCACCTTCTAAAATCCCACCATGGTTCAACTAGGAGTGCTGCCTGGCTTTCTGGGGCTCTCAAAGCACATCAGCAGAATAAGGCTCTATAATCTTTTGTAGCTGCCCAAATGATTACATTTTGTTATCACTTACTATCTTCTTTACTTCATTAGAATGGAAGCCCTTCTATGTTGTTAGGATCAATCTTTCTGGTTCACTATCAGAATTTAGAAAATGGCTCCATTATGGCAGGTGCTGAATAAATAGTTGTGTTCTATTCAAACATTCAGTTGTACTGTTTGCCTATGATGTGAGCTGAGCATAGGTTGCACTTCGATCTAGATCCTCAGAAAAAAAGTTTACTTTCATGTGCATCCATGTTATCTTGCTCTTGAATGCAACTCCAGCATGTAAATCTCTTTATGGTTCTATTTCCCCTGGATATTATTGTCTTAATAACCCAATCCTGTCCAATGAAAAAGTACAGTGGTCCTTTTATATAGACAAATTTCTAACACTTAAAAAAAGAGTCTACACAAGTGCCTGCCTAGGCAAGCGCAGGGACAAGGATTTGATCCCTGTACCACATGCTGCACTGGCCCAGCCGCTGGGCACACTGACCTGAGCATGGTAGTACATGCCTATAATCCCAGGGCTGGGAGGGCTGAAAACAGGAGGATCACTATGAGTCTGAGATGTGTAGTGAGACCCTGTACCAAATACATTAAAAAAAAAAAAAGAAAAAGAATCCCAGACTCTCTGTCTGGGACATTTCACTCAGGAAAACTAAACCTTTAGTATTTTGATTATCAAGTCTTTAGTAGCATTTAAAAGAGCCAAAAATATCCAATGCTCAGGAGTGCTTTGCTGAATATTATTGAATGACCACATAGGAAAATCCCATGATAGCAATCAGAGGAGATATCTCAACTTGAATCTGAAGGTAGGGAAACTGGCATAACTCTGGGCAGCAAGGGTTCCCTCAGGTCTAGATAAGTGAGAAAATACAGACACCAAACCCAGAATTAAATATGTTAGCAGGCGCTATATCAAAATGACATGGAGGGCTGGCCAAATAGCTCAGTGGATTAAGGTGCCTGCAAGCAGGCGCAGGCGCTGGGGGTTTGATCCCTGGGCCTGCCATGCCAGCCCTGCCTCTGGGGAGCGCTGAGATAGCAGTTGAGACTGGGCATGGTGGTGCATGCCTGTAATCCCAGCTCTTAGGAGGCTGTCAATAGGCAGATCACTACAAGTCCTATCTAGTAATGAGACCCTGAACACCTGTAGACCCTTCCCTAAAATACAAGAAAAAAATAAAAAAAAGACATGATGACAACCTCATTCAGGAAACAAGCTTGAAGTAAAGCTTTTGACCTTTAGATATGTCAGTGTTGAAACCTGTAAGCTGGATACAGAGTATAACTAAGTTCCTTAGCAATTACTCACAGCTATTAGCTCCATATCTAGAGAACAAGGAATGAAAGAAGGATTTCACCTTCCTTCATAAGCAAAGCAGCACCTAAGGACAAAGAGGTTGAGAAGGAATAAGACTTGATAGAGGGAGAGTATTTAAAAGCTCAACAAATTAATCCAGTAACAGAGAAGACAGAGAGAATATATGTTAGAGAAAGAATAGAGTTATGAACTAGACGTGATGATATGAATAAACAGTTTTTGAATGTTTGTCACTATATTAAGTCAATAACCAGAGAACACAAAATTAGTTCCAAGCAAAGGAATACAAATACAATTTCTTGGAGACAAATTTATTTTTGACTTTAAAAGGACGAAAACTGCCTCTGACAATTGCTTCCCTTTTGCCTTTTATTCTATCTTGTCTTTTCTCCCTTGTTTTATGCTCTTGAACCTTGACAGACCAAGACACTTGAAAGTGTATTAAAACTATTTTCAAAATAATTATACTTAAAGTTATTTGTAGGCATCAAAGATTCTAGGAGCTAAAGTTCAACAATAAAAATAATATCCAATCATGCCAATGGCAAGCTCTAGGGTAGCACACAATGGCAACTCTCACCTGTACCAGGCTATGGGGCATGTGCTCCAACTCTCGCTTTACCTTCTGTAATCCTACCATTGTTCAACGAGGAGAGTTGTATAGACAATGTTTTTGACACTTAATAAAGAGTGCTTTGCTCTTTCTTTTTTCATCAAGGTACCTCATATAAATTGTGATTGAATTACTCCAAGACCTATTACTGAGAATAAATTTGAAAAGAAATCAATGTCCACTTATGAATATTAGTTTTGTTCTGGCAATAGCAAAGTCCATGACTATCTCACATCAAGATATATTTGATAGCACATTCTTCACCGCATTTATAAACAACTTGGAAATTTCCCCTATTTTAAATGAGAGTGCTACATCACGGGGATGCTATCAAAATTGTGCAAATTGAAGATTTCCTCTCTTTTACCTCTTAAAATTAAGGTCATCTACCAATTATTGCAAACTTTCAACACAAATTTATACAAACTTTTAGCAGAATTTGTTTTATTTGTTGGCTGCTCTCACGAAAGCAAACTGATTCAGTGACATAAAACATGACTAAGTAAACTTGACAAGAAGTGGCATTGGATAGCTTGCTGTATTTCAAGTATCTTTTGTTTAAAAAAAAAAAAACCTACACCCATCATTCTAGAGTACATCTTCCAATATTAGGAAGAAGACTTCCTCATGACTCCTGCTAACTTTCCTCAGAGTGGCTTATCACAGAAATAGCTTATGAGCCAGGTGTGGTGGTGCATGCCTATAATACCAGCACTCAGGAGGCTAAGGTAGGAGGACCATTTGAGTTCAAGACCATCTTGGGCTACAAAGTGAGCTCAAGGCCAGTCTAAACTACACAGTGAAACCCTGTCTCAAAAAGCCTGGCAAGCACAAAGGACTGAGTTCAATCCCCAGTTCCGTGGGGAAAAAATAAATAAAGCAATGAAGAAAAGAAAGACAAAATAATTTACACCCTCAGCAATTCTCACATGATTTCCAAACAGCATCCCTGTAGTCTCTGGAAATTAAGTCAGATATTCACAGGTATTTAGAGTAGGTACCTCATTCTAGTAGAGTAAGTCTATTCATTTTCTGTCAGTGTATGTTTATCTCCAGGCCCTGACGCAAGAGTATTTTCAGGCCAGAGTGTGTGCACTGAAGTCCCTTTTGCTGACTATAACAAGTTTAACCTTATCACAGGTTCTCACTGTGGCCTTCTTTAATGCCAGTGTCATATCTGCCATTAACTCAGATACCCTCCTTTATGAACCCATTTCCTTTTTTTTTTCTTACCTCCTTCAACTCTGAAACTCCATGTGGATTACTTGGCACTCTGGAATCTTGGCTTAACCCTTCCATGTGAGATTAGGCAAGTGACTTCAACTTTACAAGATTGAAATTGATTTACATAAAATTAACAGTACTTTCCTCATACAGATTCTGAAGATTAAAGATCTTACCATGGAGTCAAAGAGATTCTACTATGTAAGAAATTCTGCAATACCAGGAGACTTGAATTTTTGCTTCCCAAGTGATGGAGCTTTAATGTTAGCTCTGGTTCCCCCTTCTGTCCCACTTGATCAGCATCATTTCTTACTGAGCACATGGCTACAGTCTGTCAGACCATCACGTTCAGGTTCTCCCATGTAAAGGACAAGTATTTCTTCCTTGTTTTTACTCATTTCTATCTTTCAGAGTGCCCCACCCTACTAGCTTCATTTCTCCTTACAGCTGAAATCCACTTCTATTTGCTTCATGAAGAGTTCTTGCTTCGGTTGTTTCAATTTTTCATCTTTCTCTACAAATCTATAATTTGGTGATCTGTCACTAATATCCCTTGTTAAGTATTCAGGTATTGGAGGCATCACCAAGGGAGTTAACACGGGTTCAGGATTAGGTCAACCCAGTGCTGGCTTTCCTTCCTGTTCTCTTCCATCTCCCGGAATCAATCTTAGCTAACACTGACTTCTCCGTTAGATATCGCTCCAGCCACCATGCGTCGCTGCCTCGGCATAACGCCTGTGATTCATTCCAACATCACTGGTCTGGGCATCATATTATTCAGGAATTAACTATAACTGCCAGTCCCCCAAACGGGATAAAATTTCTGTGGTGCAGTGGAAGAAAATACCTCTATCTATGTTTTGTGGTCATTTTATATTAAAGAAAAAAATTGTGCCCACTACTTTCCAGATGTATGTAACCTCACAATAGGAATACCTAATATGACCATTTCAGTTTTAATCTCTTTTTTTTCTCCCTAAAATTTCAACACTGGCTCTAGGTGAAAGCAGACAGTATTCAGTTATCTTGTCACATCATTCTTTTACTCTGATGATTGAGGCCAATTACTAGGTCATGTTTGTCTATGAATTGTATTTCTGTAGATGATATTTTCTCAGAAAACCTCTTCAAAACCTTGAATTCTAGCACTTACCCCAAGAACCCCTGGCTTGGCTAGGTATGAATCACTTTAGTACACATAGTTTAAAACATAATCTTGAAATATATTAATTTTATTTACGCTGTCTTTTTCTTTTTCTTTTTTTGTCTTTTCTTTTACACTGTCATTTTCATTATTTATTCCTTCAGTTTGAAAATCAGTCTTTTAATATTTTTACCTTGTTTCTGACCAGTGATAATAAGTTTCTCAGGATAATTAAAGGTGTACACAACAGGCCCTAAGAAGCAAAGTACAATGTTATGACAGGGTAGATATTTATGAATATTTTGAGTGATTTTTTTTTGAGGAAATGTCAAATGGTGTGATAGGAATTTCAGAATTATTTGAGAATGAGGATGAAGGGCAAAGAACAGTGATTTGAAGGTGCTATAAAAGTAATACCTGGAAAACTTTCATTTACTAATTCAGCAAACATTTTTGGGGAGTGGGTAAATCTTCAAAGGTTTATTAGGCACTGCACTATAGTGTAGATAAGATACTGTACATGCAATAACATTAAGAGTATTAAAAGGATGTAAATTTAAGTTCTTACAAGTAAATGTAGCAAGTGACTAGGTCTTTGGACCACCTGGAAGTCATCTTTGTGTGGCTGATTATTGTTTGGTTCCTTTCAATGGTGTTCCCGTGAAGAGAGCATCCCTTTATTCTTCTGTAGAGGGTTCAAGGTGGAGCTAAAACACCTGCCAGTTTAGCGTTAGTGTGACCTGAGGGCGGCTGGGGCCTTTAAGACAAGTCCTGCGTATTCAACATAAGTGTGTTTGATGCTCTTCCTCGTTTCTGTGAAGGTGCTGTTGACAAAATAACGGAAGAACCAAGGGACTCTCTCCGCGTGGAGGAAAGCTGCCTAAATGCCATGGGCCACGCCTTGTTTTCGGCAGTGAATTTTCTATTAGGTAACTGCGAAGTAGGTGTTTTGCTGAAAGTTACTCAGTCACTGCTTGTTCCTTTCCTGGCATAGTCAGAGTCTGAACTGACTCATATTTGAATATCAAAACCCAGTGAGTATTTCCCTTTGTAACATTGCACCTAGTTCCTCTTTTTTACATTACCAACACCAACGAAAACAATGTACTCTTTATGATAATTATTATTAGTACTCTTTTAAAAAGAATTTCATTCAAATATAAAAGCATCTAAATGAGCTACATTTTCTGAAAAATGGTTCCCTTAATTTCCTTTTAAACACAGGGAAAGTTACTGAAAAAGAAGGTAAGGTGAATTCAGATGCATGCACGGAACAAGATGAAATTTGCAAACGTCTGAGGCATACTATAAATGTCACTCTTTGCCAGCAGGAAGATAACTTTATTTTTTAAAAATCAATAAAGTGTGCAATTTGGGAATACTAGCAAGGAAGTTATTTCCAATGCCTTAATGTAACATTTAAATTTAAATTTTCAGCATAATTGATTTCTGAACTCATAGAGAGGATGCATATCCAATTCTTTTAACCATTAAATGCCCTAATTGACAATTAAAACATTTTGCACTGTAATAAATGTCATATTCATGGACCTTCTTTAGTTAATTCATTATTTTGTTAATTAGTAAATATATACTAAGTGGCTATTAGGTACAGGATTCCCCTCTTTTTTTTTTTTAAAGGAAATTCATTCAATTATCTACATTTATAATTTGTCATGTGCCCCTTTAGAACTGAGACATAGTATTAGTAAGAATAATACAGTACCTGACCTCCAGATGTCAGGTATAACTTGGTGTGGAAAAAAGTAGAGCTGTGGCTATCAGTGAATACAGGAGGAAATTACATTATAAACAGACTTTTTTAATGAATTGAAACACACTGTTATCTCTTTAACCTGGTAAATATTTATATTCACCTCTATGAAAGCTGGTATTGTGTGATTTTAATTCATGTATGATTATGCTTGGTGTAGACTTGTGTGTGAATATCTTGTTGGTATATTTAGGCCTTAGTAATGGGGTATTTGAACTTGGAAATACACGCTTGATCTCATAATTATTTCCAAACAGGAAAAAAGAAACCACATATTCAGGGTAAAGTAAATTTGCTATTGATACAAAAATTCAGGGAACTTCAATGTCCAGTCATGGAGTTCCATTTAAATCATATTCCAGACTAAATCTTGAAAATCTTGCCAGAGGCCAGACTCAGACACAACTGGGTGGAATTTGATTATACTTGTCAAGGAGAGAAGATACTGCAATTTCCCTCTGATTAATTAAAGACCATCATTTGAAACAGTGATTTCCAAGACATGAATCTTTCGGTATTAAGTGTATAATATTGGTTACAGTGAATTATATGGCGTATCTCACAAGGGTGAGTGATGTACAGAATTTAGGAAAAATGAGATCAAACTGTAAGTTACCATTTCTTGCAAGGCAGTTTTCTTTTTCTGTTTTTTTTTTTTTCTTTTTTTTTGGGAAGGTCTCCAAATCATGTATTTCAGAAGGTCTGGCTTGATTGAGAATTCTATTTGATGAAAGATCAGATGGAGAAAACACTGCCCTTTCTGTTGGTGAAAGCATGTTTTCAGTTTGCGGCATGCTCACACGGGAAACAAACATCATTGTTCAAATAAAAATATTATAAGTTAGCCTAGATAATTAATTCGCTACAGTAGCTGTGCTCCCATGACTTAGCTTAGATCTGATAACTTACCTCACATTAACCATGTCCTGAAGATGTTCAGGAAAAGGGATAGGGAACTGTTAGATACAGGCTTGAGGCATGCATGGGATTCATAAGTGATGATGGCTCAACTTACAAGTTTTCAAATTTCTGATAATGTGAAAGCAATGTGCGTTCAATGGAAGCCACACTTAGCAGTTCTGAATTGGATCTCTTCCCAGGATAGGCACACGCAATGCAGTGCTCCCTGCAGATGCTGGGAAGCAGCAGCAAACCCTGACTAGCAGCCAGCCAGGCAATCACAAGTAAGCAACCAGTAGCCTATGCTATAATGTGTTGTTGTAAATCTGTATGTGGTAGGTTAGCAACATTGGATGTAATTTTATTGACAACATTTCTCAAATTACAATAGATTTATTAGGTTATAAATCCTACTGTATTTCGAGTAGCATCTGTACTAGAAGTTTAAATTTTTGCCTATGAAATTTTTAAATATTTTGCAGTGCCTTAGACTTGCTAGAAATCAGCTATAAAGCTTCAATTATTGCATAGCATAACTATATGTATATATAGTATATCTTTATTTAAAATGTTATATATAAATAAATATATGCTGAAGATTGAACCCAGGGTCTTTCTCACAGTAATTTGTCCCACTGAGCTGTATCCCTCTAAATGTTTATAGTGAAACTCTAAGAAATGGACAAAATTGAATAGCATCTTAATTATTATATAAGACGATTTTTTTAACATGTCTAATCTTATTTATTATGCTTTTTTAATTGCATTGCAGCAATGACGAGAACAAACATGTTCACAGCTGTATCTAGCATTGTCAGGTGTTAGTTTTTAATTTTCTTCAGAACATTTTTGGATTGCAGGGCTAGACAGAGATAATGGATCGAAGATACTCGTTGTATTCAAGTAGCATATCCTAGAGGAAACTTCTAAACTTCACATATAGCTAAATTATAAGAACACAGAATTATGACAAGACCTTTGAACTCTAAAACTTTGTAACAGACTTAGTTTGCAACCTACTTTGAATTGCTCATATGAATGCTATCATTTTTATGAAATCACTTTTTGAGTCACTTTGGATGCCATCTGCAAAATTTCGGTACTTGAGAGAGAAATTTTGTTTTTGGCCCCGATAATTTACATCACATCTCCCAGCCCACAACATTTTTACTTGGCTTTCTGGAACCCACTGTTTTTTTCTCCCATCCAATAATGACATTTCACTTAAGACAAAGAAGAGAGTAGGATTTGATTTCTAATCATCAAAGTCAACAAAGAATTATATGAGTTACTTTTGATATAATTGAGAGGAAATGACATATGTTCACTTATATAATCCGAGACTGTGACATATAAACGTTCCAGGGAAGCACAGAGAAATAAGAACTGGTCCCTGACTTTAAAATCTCACCTTCTAGTGTGAGAAAAAGACATGGTAAAATAGTTTGAAGAGTCCAAGAAGGGCAAATAAGAGGTAAACGTCCTTAGTGGGGGAGGATAGCACTGTGCAGTGGCAATGCAGAAAGATCAAGGTGCATGCACAAAAAGTACGTGAGATAAAAGAGTTTAGTCATGAAAAATTCCCCATGCATTAAGACTTACATTCTTTATCCCTAAACATTTAGGGAGAGTATGGAAATAATGTGATAGATTTCTATTTAGTGTTGGTGTGGATGGATAGAGGACAAAATTATGGTCAGGGAAATATATTAAAAGACTACAAAAACTATTATAAAAAGAAAAAGAACATTGTACGAATTTAGTTAAACAATATATATATGACCCAAATTATGGGTGTGGCGTTGTAGCTAGCAAGCAGCAGACAGATTGATAAAAGCACTTCAAAACAGAAAGGATGTCGTGTCAGTGAGGTATGAAGGGGAGAGAAAGCTTCCAAGAAGAGGAAGAATGCATGATGGTGATGGAGTTCAAAAGGTAGATGATATTTTATTTTATCCACATTAAGTTTGAAATATTTAGGAAACATCACTTAAATATCAATATATAGATTCAAAACATCTTCACATCCCAGTAAATGATGCAGCATATGAATGGTGTTACTTTAGATAATCTAGCCCCAGTTGGCCTCCTCAAGTGTTAGAGAGTAAGCTACATTAGTAAGTGCAACACCACCACCACCACCAAAACTGAGCCTATTGGATGGTCTCATTAGGTCTATTAAGCCTGTTAAGATATGACATAATTTACCAAGTATTGCAGTATACTTATTCTTCACAAGTCACTATCAGGTGTGTGGTATAAGAGACAAGTATGCTTGTCTTCCACTCACCTGGGAAGGTCAAGCATACTGAGATGGATCATATATGTAGGGGGATTTCTAGTACAGCCTCATGTGCATACATTCCTTATTGGCAAATATACACAACCATGAAATCCGCATTTTCTCACTTAACTCTATCTGCTACTCTCCCAATCTTGGCTCTTATAACTCCCTGCAAGGATTACATCTGGACACGCCCTTTGGAGGCAGATCAACTGGATCCAACCCAGGAGAACTGGCCCTGGGTGTGTGGAAGCTCACATGCCTTTGGAGAGCAGAGTAATCAGCAAGACTGGTAACGTGGAAGTGTCTGAAGCAGTGGCAAGGAGGCAGCAGTTTAGAATACCAACAGAAGACCAGCCCCAGGCCCTATGTCCAGAGGCCATGATCAAATGCATATCAAGCACACATCCACGGCAAACTTGGATGGAGTGCACAGCAAGTTTCCGGGACCTGACATGGACACTATCACAGAACTGTGAACATCAGAGGTATTTTAGTACTATTATTCTGCATTGCTTTTCTGATTGGCTAAACTTTTCCTGCCTGGTTGGATGTCATTTTGCTTTGTTTTGTATTTTGTGGTTAGTTTTTCTCTTGGAGTTTTTCTTCTTCTTTTTTTCTCCTCTTTTTTTTTGTCTCTCATTTTCTCTTTTGTTCTTTTTTATTGTTCTTCTCTCTTTTTTAAATGCTGTTTAGGTTTCACAGCTTTCTTTTAGTTTCTTCCACTGAATCTCTTTTTCTCCTGAACTACCCCATGAATTTAAACTTTCAAGTGAGTAAACACAGGATCTTCCATTTCTGACTACTTCTTCCCATTCTATTTCATTGTTTCCTGCTGTGTCTTCCAGTAGAGAGGACAAACTCAGATGATCATCGTTTGACCTCCAGCCTTGACTCTGCTATTCAAGGGAGGAAATTATAAAGAACAGAAAGTAATGCTATAAAGACTAAGAAACATTACAAAGAGTTAATGGATCAAAGAGTTGGTTCTTCAAAAGAATAAATAAAATTGATAAAACCTTGGCAAACCTTATCATAAAATGAAAGAGAAGAAGACTCCAGTTCTTGCTTTGAAAATGAAAAGGGTGGAATCATTACAGATTTTACAAAAATCCAGAAGGTCAGCAATACCTACTTCAAAAAACTTAACTCTCATTGGATGAAAACTAAAGAAGAAATGAAGAGATTTTTAGATATGTATGAAGTACAAGGGCCAAATCAAGAAGATATAAAAATTCTGAATAATCCAACACCAGTTAATGAGATTAATTAAAATTTACCAACAATGAAAATTCTAGTTCCTGTAGAATTATGGATTCTACAAGATATTTAAAGAGGATTTAAGGCTAATACTTTTCAAATTCTTTAAACAAATTTGGATAAATGCTCCCTAACTCATTCCTGGAGGCAATTATTATCCTGGTATTAAAATCAGAGAAAGAATCAACCAAAAAAGAAAAGTACTACAGACCAATTTCTCTAATTAACACAGATACAAAATCTTCAATATGATACTAACAAATGGATTGCAGCAAAAGATCAAGAAGACTATACAGTATGACCAAGTGGGATTCATCCCAGGACTACAAGGATGGCTCAACATATAATCAAATCAATAAGTATAATACACCATATCAAGAGTGAAAGACAAAAATCACATGCTCATCTCAATAAACATGGAAAAAGCTTTTGACAAAGTCCACTACTCATTCATGTAAAAACACTAGAGAAAATCAGAATAGGTTTTCTTTACCTCATTCTGATAAAAGCCATCTATGAAAAATCAAGAGGAAATATGATACCAAATGGTCAATAACTGAAAATTTTCAGCCTAAATCCAGGAGAAAGTAGTCACTATGATATTCAGTATCATTATTCCTATTCGATATAGTTCTGGGAACTTTAGCCAGGGCAATTTTATAAGAGATAGAAATAAAAAGGGTGAGGATAGGAAAGGAAGAAGTTACTTTGTCATTATTTCTAGACAACGTGATACTCTACTTAGAAACCCTGAAAGAATACTGGCTTTGGTAACCAAAGTCAGTAGCATATGTGGATACAAAGTCAGCATTCAAAAATCAAGAGCATTTGTGTATACAAACAATAAATTAATTGAGAGAGAAATTAGGGAAACCGCATCATTCATAATAGCATCCAGACATTTTTGAAATACTTAGGAATCAATGCAACAGATGTAATAAAAAATCTCTATGTTGAAAATTAAAGTATTCTGAAAGGATATCAGAAAATGGAATGATATCCCTTGATCATGAATTGGAATAACCAACATAAAGAACAATTCATATTCCCAAAGTTGCTGTACAGATTTAATGCAATCTTGATCAAAATGCTATTATCACTTCTCATAGAACCAGAGAAAACATTCCCAAAATTCACCTGGACCCACACAATAAATACCTAGAAGAGCAAAAGCAATTCTGGGTAACAAAGCCAAAGCAGGAGGCATCAAAGTTCCTGACTTGAAATTATACTACAAGCTACTGTGGTAAAATCAGCTAGGTACTGGCAAAAAGCAGACCCAAGTGTGAATTGAAAAGATTATAAAATGCAGACACAACTACAAACAGACTCACAAACTGTATCCTTGACAAAAGAGCCAAATCTGTCTACAGGAAGATAGCCTTTTTAATAAATTGTGCTAGAAAAACTAGTTCTCCACATAATGAAGACTAACACTAGACCCATGTTTATCACCATAACTAAAGTGAAAATGAATCAAAGATCTAAATATTAAAAAGAAACACTAAATCTACTGGAAGAAAAAGTAGACCGAAATCTTGACTGCAAAGGGGTAACCAGAGAGCTCATGAACTGAAACCAAACTGCACAGAAAACTGTTCAAAGAAATGTTGGAGAGATCAGAAAAAAGAAATTGAGACGTTATCTTATAAAAAAGATTTTGTATACTAAAGAAAATCACTAATAAAGTGAAAAGAAGACCCACAGAGTAGGAAAAAGTGTAGCAAACTGTCCCTCAGACAATAGATTTATACCTAGAATTCTCTCTATATATAGAGAATTTATACCAATTCTCTATAAAGAATTGAAAAAGAAGAAACTCCAAATTCAAATACCCAGTTTAAAAAATGGCCATCTGAGATGAATAAAAACATGGGTACACATATATCTCTGTGGTATGATGTTTTTAATTCTTCAGGGAAGATAACCAGAGAGGTCGAATGGGACCTCTAATCCTAGTTTATTGAGAAATCATCACACTGATTTTCAAAGTGGTTACACCAGTCTACACATAGATGGAGAAGTACAAATGGCAAATAAATACATGAAAAAATGTTCAACCTCACTAGTCATTTGAAAGATGCAAATTAAAACAATACTCAGATTTTATTTCATTCTTGAAAGTATGGTTATTATCAATAAATCAACCAGTAAACAAAAACTAGAGGGAATGTAGGGAAAAAGAATCTTCCTCCCCTGTTGGTGGGAGTGTAGACTGGTATCACCACTGTAAAAATCAGTGTGGTAATTTCTCAACAAACTAGGATTAGAGGTCCCAATGGACCTAGATATCTCCCATCTGGTTATCTTCCCTGAAGAATTAAAAACATCATACCACAGAGATATATGTGCCCCCATGTTTATAGCAGCACAAAGTGTAATAGCTAAATCTTAGAAACAACTGCAATGCCTATTAACCAAAGAAACAGTGAAAAAGTAGCATTTGCATAAAATGGAGTCAACTATAAAGAATACAACTGAGACTTTTACAGGTAAATAAATATAACTTAAGACCATACTCACAAATGACATAAATCAGACTTACACATAAATATCATATTGACTCCCTAGTGTAAAAAGATGAAAGAGTAAATGAGATCTAAAATATGCAATAGCTATTGGCAAATGGGAAAAAAACTGCTCAAAAGGAAACAGAAACTGGGATGTGGGAAAGGAGAAAAGAAGAAGGGCAAAGGAAAAAAATACACACACACACAGACATGCAAACACATACACACAGGATAAGATAAATATACTACTAATTTCTATCAGTTCATTAAAAAAAGGTCTGTGCTTATATTGTTTCATCAATTGCTTATGCCTATATCTTATAATCTGAGCAACTACTTTGAAGATAACAATATGCAATATTTTAATCATTATTATTCTCCTACTATTTTAGTTTCAAATTTTGTATCATTGTTTTCATTTTTCTCTTATGAAAAGAATTGCATCTGGCATCTTCACTCCACTCTTGCTACCCTACATGCATTTAGATTCTATTCTCAAATCTATCACCTTTCTCAATGCTTTATGCCTACTGAGAGGTTATTGCATAAGTGATAAAACAAATAATGAACAAAAGCTGAATCTACCAGGTTGAGGTACTCTTGAGTGCATTGTTGCATATTTCCCTGCAAACAAACATTTCTGTGGTTCTCAACTGAACACATTTATTTTATTTTATTTATTTATTTATTTTGCTTTAATTTTATTTCACTTTATTTTTATTTTTTTATTTTTTATTTATTTTTTTTCTTTTCAAAGTTTTATTGATAAACATATAGCAATGAGACAGTTTCAAATCAAATTGAAAGTACAGTTTCAACAAATAACACACCACATATATTCTTCTTAGTGGTTAATTGCTGTACAAGATGCAGACTTGTGATCCTACTTACGTCAATAATTTCTGACATTGCCAATTAAACAGAAGACCCAATGCTATTATGGGCTTCTGTACTCTTTTAGAATATTTTGCTGAGTTTACACACCTATAATATTCAACAACGGAACTTAAAAAAAAATTGGGGTATAACTATGAATGTCCATTTTGTATCTGTGTATTCAAAGTGGTTGGGATAGATATATAGTTGCATTCTCTTAATGAATAGAATGATTTTTTCTAATGGTGTTTGTAAGTAGGATCTGAACACATTTTGAATTCAGAATCTTTACCCTAACATTTAAGTGTCTTCCCAATTTTGCTCCCAATTATGTTCTCAAAAATCTCTTTCTTTGCTTGCTTTTGGCAGTGCTTCCACACAATCAGATGGATTGATTTATTCTTTCCTGAACAAGTTACTATATGTGCTTTTCCTTCTGACCTTTGCCCTACTCTTTGGTTAAAGAATATCCCAGTGTATTTTCTCTATTTTTCTGACTTCTTTCTGGTTGTTTGAGGCCCAACTGAGGATCTACATTCATTCTGAAGATTGTACAAAGCTCTTGCTCATGATCAACACTTTCTCTGAATATTCTTAGTTGTTTCCATTCATCTTGATTGGCACATATTTTGTTTCCTTTTTTTTTTTCTTATCCATAATGTAACCTAACACTGTTCTGTTGTCATTCGCATGGTAAAATCCTTGCCACCTGAAGTTAGCCTTTAAGATCAATATGGAAGCGAAGGCAGACAGAAGGAAACTATTTATGGGGCCCAGTGACTATGCAGAGATGCTCTGGACAACCTCTGGGTGATGGTACTTCTAGTGCAGTCTGACAGTAGCTGGCTTCACTTCATAATCAGGCTGAATTTGAACATGTAAAATGCAGCCTACCTGTACAAATCTACTGTCCACAATATGAAAGTGAGACTGATCTCGAAAAGATAATTCTCTAATGAAATGAAGTCCATTTACAGACGTTGCTTTAAAATTACAATCTTTCTCTGGACAGAAGTAGGAAGAATGGAAAGCAGTCTCTAGGACTGGCATGAATGAAAAGGGAAAATTCTAAGCTCATTGATAGCATTCATGTGTAAAGTGGGAATGTTATTAGAGGTGATGGTCGCCTTAGAGGCAGACACAGGAAAGCCCAAAGAAGAAAATGTTAATAGGTGCATAGATTGGGGAGGAGACAGGAGAGGTGCTTGGGGTACAGGGAAAGGCTGAAGAAAGTGGGGAGGAGGAGAGAAGAGGTGCAGCAATAGGAGCAGGATGAGGAGGGACAGGAGTGAGAGAGGGGGAAGGAGGGAAAGAAGCAGGAGGAGGGGAGGCAGGAAAAGGAGCCGGAGGAGGGGAAGGAAGCAAAAAGAGAAGAGAGACCAAGAGCTAGAAGGACAAAGAGAATAACCATGCTTTTGGCCAAGATTTGCTTCATATCACCAGATGTATAAACTCTGGGAGAAGATGGCTGAAAATTATTCACTTTTATCTGACAATTAACAATCCTCTGATTATTCAAGAGAGAGCAGAGCTCAGGTGCCCAGTTAAGCAATCCTAGATTTCTTTATTTTATGTACTTGCTTGGGTGTATCCTGGTCATAATTTCACACACCAGCCAATTATATTTGACTACAAAACTCTTTGAACAGAGAACATAAACCCTTAAGCCAATGTTCTAGAGAACATATGGTGAAAAACAATATATTTTGCCCGTCCTGTAAAGAAGAGAAAATTCCACAGAGGCAAAGATCAAAGTACTGTTCAAATAACTGTTAACTTGTTCATGTATGTGACTGCCAAATCATAGGTATGCAAGTTTACTAACAGTATTATGCTATATGAATTCATATGCGAATTTTCTGTTCTTTGATTATAAAAGGAAAACGGATTGTTGTTGGCATTATCTTTTGCAAACACCTGTTACAATCAGGACCTGTCATAGCCCTAGTAGTAATGAGACACTCAAAAAACATACAAACAAAAAGTATTGTAGGTTCTTCTAACCTATTTTTTAAAAATGTATTTCATACAGGGTCTCACTACCCAGATCAGGCTCGTAGTGATTCTCTTGCTTTCAGCCTCCTAACAAGCATGCACCGCCACGCCCAGTCTCAATGATGGTCTCAGTGCACCCTGCGTGCAGGGTTGGCAGGGTAAGCCAGGAATCACACCCAGCCACTGCGCTCTGCCTAAGCTGGCTCTTTAGTCTGCTGAGCTATTTGGCTGGCCCTCCTAATCTACTTTTTTTTTTTTTTGGCGGAACTGGGGATTGAACTCAGGACCTTGTGCTTGCCAAGCAAGCTTTTATTCTACTGAGCCATCTCCCCGGCCCCTCCTAATCTACTTTTAAGTCCATGAAGAAGAAAAACGGTCACACATACACTAATAGTTAAGTAATACAATATTATTAAAAATTACATAACAGAGAAAATTACAAACCTGTGTAATGGCACAGATATTGAATTGTTGATTTTAAAAACTGAAATACAGGACAGAATTGTTATAAAAATTATGAAATACTGTAGTATTTATATTTATAAAAAAGATGTTGGAATAACTGACATGTTAGTCCTGTCAGCTTATGTGAGTTATTTACATTTCTATGCATCAGACTATTTAAGTATGTGTAAAACTGCCTACATTGTCAGCTTAAATATACCTTTGCATAAAGCACCTGCACGAAGCCTAAGAGCAATGGGGTATTGTGACTTTACTGCTATTTTCATGTTAGAGTCAAGAAGACGAAACATGACAATACATTGAGATAATGGATATTCTTTCATAAATCTGCAGAAGAAACTTTGCAAAGATTATCTCTAGCAATATCTTCATTTCATGCTAAATCTTAACCTCAAAAAGAATAAATTCTTTTAAATGAAATGTCCTATTTTCTCACTTAGAGGTTTCCTACCACTCAGTCTGATACCTCTTGCCCCTATTTTACCAAACTCTTAGCTCTAGCATGAGTCTATGTGATTTCCCGTTCAGTTCCATATTTCTTCCATTTTTCTGTGACTTCACAACCACACACGTTCCCGAATCCCTGTCCTTTCTACCATCAGTTCCTCCTGCTGGGGCAATGATGAGCTGCTGTTTTGTGAAGATGAACAACATTCCAGGTCTGGCTTTTCAGATACACAAAGTCTAATCCTACACAGCACTTCACCAAAGTCTGCAGTCTTTCAGTTTAGCTCCAAGTGATTTACTTTGTCCCCTCGCTACTGTTTTCTTGTCTATGTTCATTTCTGTCTTCACTGAGAAAACTACAAAACACTGGCCAGAAAGTCTTGGGATCATTCTAGATTTATCCCCATTCTTCTCCAAACAAGGTTATAGAAGACTCTCTGGGACTAAGTTAAATACAATTTTAATGAAAATTTAATTATTCATCTTATAAAAATATGTAATAAAGGAGGGTAAAGTTTACTTTAGTATAGCTCCTCCGTACTCCTATTCTTTGTGTGTGTCACTGTTACTAAATATTAGCGATGTGATAACTATTAATAGATAAAATATTTTTCATCTAACAATGCCAAAATGAACCAATACCAACTGTTTCCACTACAACAAGATGATTCCTATTGTTAAAAATATAGAAGTTATAATTTTGTGAAAAACAGATTTGACATTCATTTATTCAGTTGGACATTGTACTTAATTAATAAGTTTACATAGTACTTGGAATTAGGTGTTAATGAAGAAAGGCAAACTCTGACTTCAGAAGATTAGATTTTATCTGATAATAATATTTCCCTAAGTCTGCATATTTAGACAGAATATATTATATTTTGCCAGATTATAAGAGAATGTCTTTGAAAATACCTGACTCAGAGCCAGGGAGATGGCTCAGTAGAATAAGTGCTTCCCTGGCAAGCACAAGAGTCTGAGTTCAATCCCTGGTTCCACCAAA
>NW_004524675.1:3278380-3284104 GCF_000260255.1 Octodon degus | reverse complement strand
AAAAGAAAAGAAAAGAAAGAAAAAGAAAAAGAAAAAGAAATGAAAATACATGACTCAATTATACAAAATATACTGATTCTGGTGTCCCCTAGAGGCACTTAGTGCAATGTAATTTCCAATAAAGTAGCTAATGTGAGAGATCCTGGGAGCTGGGAGGTTCCCTTGCCGAGGTACTGATGGGCCTTGCATCTTTAGAGGGCTGTGTCCATGGGCTTTGGGCTGAAGGCCACCATTTATTGTTTTGTGTCTTCTTTAGTCTTCCTTCTCCAATTTCCCCACAGCTTTAATATGTTCCCTATTATTTTGATCAAATGTGCATTGTGTTGGAAAAGGATGTGATTCTTTCAGCAGAACTGCTTAATTAGGTTTAAGTAAGCAGCCAGCGCCAAGTAGGGTATGCTGGCTTTCTAGTCATAAAAATGTGCCTGCGCTGCATGTTGTGCTCTGGAGGAATGAAACAAGGTGATTGGTGTGATGATGAAGTGATGAAGCGAAGGATAAAACCTGAGAGAGATAAGTCTCAGAAGGGAAATAAAGGAGGGCAGCAGCCTCCCCCATCTTAATTGAAGCATAAATTTCACGAAGAGGTTCTGAAGCATAATTTCAAACACACACTGAGAGCTTGGGGATGTGTGTGCATCTGTACATGCACACAGATGTAAGGACAAAACCAGTTAACCTCTTTCATCCTTTGTGTGGTTTTAAATTACAAACTAAAAAGGGAAAGTTACAAATATAGGAATGTACTGATTATCATTAAGAGATACTTGTTTAGTCAACATTTTACAGAGAATAAAGAGTCAACCACGGACAGGAACTTTCCTAGGCCTTGGTGATCCAGTCTAGACACCACACATTTCTCTACCAAAGGAGCCAAACACCTCGTCATCTCCTTTCTCTCTCCACAGACCTTCCCTTCCCCATGTTACCCTTTGCTAGCATTGTTTTAAAAATTTTAGGTTCTGTGTTTTTGTTATTTCATTTCTCACCATTCCTGAGCGTGTGAAGTATTCCAGCCCAGACGCTGTATGTGCAGCCCCTCCTTGGTTTTCTCTCTATGCCCAGGTGTCAGGTTTTCCATGCTTCAAACACACTCCTTATTTTTTGGACTATGGTAATCTTGTCAGACTGTGTGCTGAGCACCAAGTACCTTTAAACACCTTTCTCACCTATTGAAATTCTGCCCTCAAGTTTCCAAGAACCTCCTGTCACTTTTTCCAGTTTTGGTAGTCCTTTATTTCTGGAAAACTTTGCTTGACACATTGTGTTACCAATTTTAACTTATTTTTCCTGGAATAAGGTAGTCACATGTGTGTTTATAAAATTTATTTTTTAAATGGTGCTAGCAGAGGTATAATTTTGTAGGTATAATATTCCTGAAAGTATAAAGGGAGGGTTATTAATTTGTTTGTAACTACATGTAGTTTTACGTGGTGCAGATATATAATAAATAGTTGGGGTGAGTGAGTAGATTGTCAATGATTAAGATTCATGCAAGATTTTTCATTGTGTGATTAGCTGATTCACTGAATTCTCAAGAACTTAATTCAGCAGATCTTAAAATATACACTGCTGGACAGGCAAGAATATCATTGGTCTCTACAGGCAGCCAAGGACAGTTATATCGTATACACAAGTGCAGTTTAATTTTTTTCATAAATTCTTTTAGCAAACACACATCCTATTAGATGGGGCAAGTTATCATCAGAAGTACCTTGGAAAATCTCACCTTTAGTACCCTGCCTCAATAGCTTAATGTTGATTCTGTTTAGGAGCATACAGTAGCGTAATACCAAGCTAGGCAATTCTTTACTTAAGCAAATGCTTTAAAAGAAAGAAAAATGGTTTCTAAACTTAGGAAGAGTTCAGATTTAGAAAGCTTTGATAAAAACTTAAAAAACAGCATTGGGAATCCTTGATACTCTTTGTACTTTACAGAGAGGTGAGGATACGTTAACGTAAACATGGAAATGCAGTCCTACCACCAAGCACAAGTATGAATGCAAGACTAATAAAAACTATAAAGCTACAATGAATGCAATGCTTATGTTTAACTGAAAACCTATGAATTTACTGCCAAATCTTCACTGCCAAGGAGTACACTTTTAAACTATAATTTTTATACAGGAGAGCAAAATTTACTAACTTGTATATCATAATAAGATTTACTTCAAATGATTTGTGAATACAACTTAGGTTTCTTTATAAAACTTAGCTCAAAACTCCTCATTGTACAATAGCCAAAATGATAAATTACACAGCCCAGAAAGATAAGATATTCTAAGGAGGTAAGGTACATTTTCCACAAATAGACAGAAGGTTTGCCTTTGTGACAATGGAATTGCTAATTGTGTTATTGAAAGTTTATTTACCTTCAAAATATTGCAGGCTTTATTTTACTACCTTTCAGTCCTCTTATTTAGAACACTAAGGTTTCAACATGCAACTCAGTTTTTGCTTAAAATACTGAAATGTAGTTATGGTGAACTTTGTTCTGGACACAGAACTTAAAATGTACAAGGTTAAAACTACAGGACTCTATCATGACGTGTTCTTGCTATAACTACGTGCTAGATAATAGTGGCATGAAGCACGTAACTCCATCTCACTTGTGTCCAACAATTTGCTTCTCCTTTTATTTATGTGCTGCTACCCCTCTTCTAATGTGAGTAGCCCACCTTGTCACTAAAAAGAACTAAAAGTTATCCAGTAGTTCAGCTTATTGAGTGAAGATTTCTACCATGAATTTGGTAATCTACACTAACATTTCCAACAGTTCAAATTTGTGATTGTCTAAAATGTTCTTAGAGATATATCAAAGTTTAGGCACTGCAAAGTGGTATTTATTAAAAAGAGTGTAAATTGGTTTTGAATACTTCAGAAGTCATTGTTTACACCCAAACAAGTACATTAGGCTGTAGTATACTGAGTTTCATTCACTTCATTTTCAGTAAATGGGAAGGCTACAGCTGTTTAAAAGAAGTTAAACTTAAAAAGCTGAAGCATTTGACATAGAAAAATTTCTACGTTTTCTAAATGATTTTTTAAAGTTTTCTCTCTTTTATACTTGAACTTAAAGAAGATCTTGTTTTTTGATGCATTAAAAGAGTTGGTAAAAATATTTATGCTCTTAAGTTCAGAAGATGAAAATAATTTGTGGTTTCCTAGGTAACTGTTGACCATTTAAGCTATATTCCAGGGCAGGAAAAGAGCTAAGGAGAAAAATTAGAACTGCCAAATTATGGAAATTAACTGAGATGATTTCCAGAATGAAGTAGAAAAATTAGACGATAAAGTAAATCAGAATGCTCTATTTAAATTCTTGGAAATACAACAGTGAGGTTAGTGTGTCACTTTATCATTACTTTAAATAATGTGTCAACAGAATATATATATATATATATATATATATATATATATTTGCATTTTAGGGAAGAATCTACAAGGTGTTCAGGGTCTCACTACTAGATCGGACTCGGATTGATCCACCTGTTTACAGCTCCCCAAGATCTGGGATTACAGATGTATGCAACCATGCCCAGTCCCAATTGCCCTCTCAGCACACCCCAGGGCAGGGCTGGCACTGCCGGCCCAGGGATCAAACCCCTGGCCCCTGCACTGACTTGCAGGTGCTTTAATCCACTGAGCTACTTGGCTGGCCCTTAGAATTATAAATATTTTTATAAAAAGGCAAACTACTGGCATAATCTTAATGTAGGCTTGAAGAATATTTATAAGATCAGATGCTATGAATGTATACTCATAATTCTATATATAAAATACAAATCTTAAAGCACCACTTTTTCTACTGCACCTTCAAAAGTACAACCATTCATAGCCAGGTATGGTGTCGCACAGTTGTAATCTCGGCACTCAGGAGGCTGTGGCAGGAGGATTACTCCAAGTTCAAGGCCAACCTATGCTACATAGCAAATTCAGGATCAGCCTGAACTACATAGTGAGTCCCTGTCTTGAAAAACAAACAACAATAAACAAAAAAAAAAAAAAAACCTTGGTATAACCATTTATGTCATTAAAGTTCAGAGTAATTTTTTAAAAAGGGAATCTCTATAACTTGCAATTATTGGCTATTGCATTGAACAAGCATCTGTAGGATTCTCATTCCTAATTTATGTGTATTTTAAAATAGCTCCTCTCTCTTGAGTGAAAGGGGATTCAATTATTTCTATGAATACAATCTACCGATGCTAAGGGAGAACTCATTCTTCAACTATCTTTTCAGTGCACTTAGAAAACAAATAGGAAAGTTATACATTATTCAGACCATCTTGGCAGCATGTTAGAGCCCTTAGAACAAGTGATAAATGATCAGATGTCTCCTGCAAACTTACCTGGTTCACTCTTCTTAAAATCCCAACTCTCGCCGTCTACCACGCAAAGCTCTTGACCACTGGGTGAAATCCAAGCTGAGTAGTTGATCATGATAACTCCGGCATGCTGTCATGAGCTGCAGTGTCTCTCAAATTCCCACCAAGCCACCTGCTTGCAACGTGCCTGCAACAAGTAAAGCCATCTCATCATTGTGGCTGAGAAGTGTAAGCCATGTCTTAAGACTAGGAAGCATCACTACTTATAAGGGATCACAAAGCAGTGCGTGAAGGGTTCTGACACCTTTCAAGATGCTACAGGACATGAAGCTATGTGCTACTGCACGCAGCATGCTCTTCTTTATGCTACTACTTACATTTTAAGAAATGCATGCTCCTCTTATTTTTACTATTATATATTTAAGAAGTCACTACTAATAAACATGGGTATTAAAAAAATTTATTTATTCATTTATTTGATACAGGATCTTGCTACACAGCTCCTACTCATAGTGATCCTTCTGTCTCAGCCTTCCTAGCTGGGTTTACTGGTGTGCACCACCACGCCTGGTTTCAGCAGCTGACAAGGAGCCCTAGGGATCCGGGCCAGCACAGCAGGGCATGTGGTATCCAGGATTGAAACCAGGTCTTTGCACTTGCCAGCAGGTGCTTAGCCTGCCAAGCTACTTCCCTATCCTATAAAGATCAATAGTAAGACACACATTATAGAATATACCTATTCTCCTCTCTCATGTGGGCAATTCCTTGTATTGATGGTGTTTTCCTAATTCCATCTGTAGTATTCTTAGGTAACTAAGCAGTAAGATACAATAATGCAAAAGCCACAGGATGGTACGGTCAAGGGGAGTTTCCTTTGTGAGCTGTGACCACGTAGTGAATGTCACAGCTTCTAGTATAAAAATTGGGTCACCTTTTTAGCAGGTGTGAGAAAGATCTTGGATGGACATATACAAAATGCTGCAAATTCAGCAGCCAGCATTGTTTATATCAAGATACAGATTCCATGACAGTAACCAGTAGGCCAAGGGAGACCCAAGCTTTTCACAAAGAGATGATTGGTCCAAGAGAGTAAAGTAGATAACTAATTGTAGGGCAAAATGCCACATAGTTGATGGTATAATTATTTACATCCAAATGAAAAATATGGTGTGTAAATTTCATAAGCAGATTTGGCTTCCATTAACAAAAAAATACCCATGCCCAATCAAAAACTTTTACGTAATGATACCTTTCAAAAAAATAACTGTTTCCTAGAAATATAGAAAAATGTTAACGATCAGATTTGGTCAGTTGGGGCCAGGGAGATGGATCAGTGGAATAAGTGCTTCCCTGGCAAGTGCAAGGACCTGAGTTCAATCCCCGGTTCCACCAAAAA
>NW_004524675.1:3272536-3278265 GCF_000260255.1 Octodon degus | reverse complement strand
TAAACAATTATATTTAGTAATGTATATACAAAGACTAATAATAATGGTAATTATTTTTGGTACTGGGGATCAAACTCAACTCAGGACTTATGCTGCCAGGCAGGTGCTTATGCTGCTGAGCTATCTCCCTGGCCTCAAAAACAAATTATTGCTTTGAACATAGTACACAGAAAAGATATGGACAATAGTCTGAGTCTGTAGGGAGACTCATGAGTGATTCTGCACTATGGATTCATGGATATGGGTGCACAAAATTGATCTTAACAAGCTACAAAATTATGCATCTTCATGCCCCTGTGATGAAAGTTTCATCTATTCTAAGAAGTCAGTGTGGGGCTTTTGTTAAGAGACAGTAGTGAGATAACCTACCGTACTATTTGTGCTAGGATGGTAAGATCAGAAGGAGTTGAAGTCAAACACATCTTAAAATACAACACTTTAAAAATAACTTTGGAAGAAAGACAAATGTGTATTTAGACACTAAATATCCATATTTAAACTTAAAGTTATGTCATCTTAAGGCTATTAGTGATACAAATTAATATACACATGCCCAGTGCGTGCATGTGTACACACACACACACACACACACACTCAGAGATAACATTTTAATGTGCTGATACAAGCTCTGATATTAAGCTATAACTTTGGTCAACTTCTAGATGCAAATTGTCTTTGTTTATGTCAGGATGATTTTCTTTTTTTTTTAATTTTTTTTTTATTTATTTGAGAGAGAGAGAGAGAGAGAGAGAGAGAGAGAGAGAGAGAGAGAGTGTGGTGTGTGTGTGTGGCCAGCTCAGCCCACCAGGGGGCGGGGCTGGCTGGCATGTGGTGCTGGGGGATTGAACCGCGGTCCCTGATGCTTTGCCAAGCTAGTTCCAAGTAGGTGCTTTAGACCACTGAGCCATCTCTCCAGCCCCTATGTCAGGATGATTTTCTACTTATTATTTTCTTCAAGAATACTCTCACAATTATCAAATCAACTGCCTTACCAAGCAAATCTACTTTCATTGGGTAATCCTTTTTAGTGTTTTGATAGCTATCCAGCATAACAGAAGAAACGATACATTATTTGATCAGAAAGTGTTCATGAACAGAACTTCCAAATTTCCAAACTGGCTTTGAAATGAGGAATTTAAAAGAAAAGTGTTTTGAGAGCACCCACTTATAACTCAATGTGGCTTCTCATACTGTGCTTTTGCTACTTATAAAAATAATAAAAATAAGTCAGTACAGGAACCTGACTTATAGAACGGCTCTGTTATATTTTACAGAAATGATGTTATTGGCCTCTTTTGTGTGTGTGTGTGTGTGTGTGTGTGTGTGTGTGTGTGTGCAGAGTTGCACTGCAGCTCAAACTCATAGTGATCCTCCTGTTTTCTGTCTCCTTAGTGCTGGGACTACAGGCATGCACCACCACGCCCAGACTCCATCGCCAGCTCAGTACACTTAGGGGTGAGACTGGTGCAGCATGCAGTGCCAGGGATCAAAGCCTGGGCCCAGTGCTTGCCTAAGGAAGCACTTAGTCTGCTGAGCTATCTCATTGGCCCTTTGACTTCTTCTTAGAAAATAGGTTTTCTGTATATTTTTTGCTAATAGTGAAGGTTTTCCATTCACCACTCACTGGTCACAGCTTTTCTCAGTAACCTACCAATGTATTACCAAATTTTAAATGAGGACTTTTATGATGGTGGTCATAGGACCAGATGGTACAGAAACAAAAGTTTCTGTACACACAGTCTCAGAATAGAACAGAGCATCATCTATTCTATGTTGACATTTACATGTAACAAGAGTGCAGGAATATCACAACAAATCAAAATAGCCTTAGATTTTAATCAACCACTATGAAATTAGACTAGAAATTTGATGTAGATTGTCAGAGAATGTAGTACCTTCAGAAAAGATTAGGCTACAGTATCAAATCACTAATCCACATAGTCGATACATACAAGTTTTCATTAGATGATGGTTTTATGTCACTCTTAAGATGTTAGAAGCTTGTTATGTCTTACATCATGCTTGATTTTCAGTTGTTCTTCTGAGTTTATATTAACAAGAGAATTTAACCAATTGTGTTTTGATAGCTCATTGATATTTCTGTCATCTAGCAAAGAGTCTCAATTTTTGTGTATAAGGAATCACAATAAAATATTACATGATTTACATAATGTCCAAATTTACAAACATTTCATGTGTGTTTTGGAGAGGGAAAAAGATAGTATTCTCTTGTATATGTTGTTTTATACAATTTATTGTATTGGTACTCCATTATTTTCAAAGATCAAAAGAGGTCATATTATATATGAAAATATATGCTTAAAATATCTTTATTTATTTCTCTGTAAATATGTTCCTCAATGAAAACAACAGTAAGAGTAAGGACTTATGGAAAAATGCTGTTAGAAATTACATGATTTATTTTCAATAAAATTGAAGATGTTTTCAAATGCCTTTATTTGATTCAGTTTTCCTATCTGACGCTATTATTTTGAGACAATTTCTGGTTTATAGAAGGCATTGATAGTCATGTTATAAATAAAATTCAAAACAAAACAAGAGCTCAATAAACTTTGAGAATAGAGGAAATCCAAGTATATACCGCCTCTGTTTTGTTGTTTTTATCTGGCCTTAAGTGCACTGTGATTGAAGTTTTGTAGTCTTTGCCATCCTTAGGTGCACCACTTCCACCCTTTTAGTTTATCTTACTGCTTTGAAGAAAGCTTTCCAAAGGTTCCCCTGCACTTAGGCACTCATTTTATAGGGCATTGATTTGTACTTGTTGATTTGTTTCAAACTCTGTCGAAGGGGTATGTTTCATCTTCTTCATGGAGGAATGCTGCATAGCCTCCCAGGGACGCAACAGAATGGAAAGAGTGTTCTCTCCTCAGTGTACTTATTAACTGTTTGGTCTATTTTGCAGAATGTGTGGGAAAGACTCATTTTCAGAGAAAACATCAAAAAGCTAATGATGAATGTGGGAACAGGTAGATTTTCAAAGATCAAAGTTACTCTGCTTTCTGCTTTAGAAAATTTGAAATCTATATCGTTTTTATCAGTGACTTTTGGAAAAGGAAAAAGGCTATAACTTTGCAGACCCCACATTGCTGTTTCCAAGTATTTCTTCATATTTTTTTCTTCTTTTAGTCAAGTAAAAAAGTTACATATTCTTTCCCAGCAGTAGAGGTCATCAGCAACACACATTAGTGCTGTCAGGTTAGAGTTGTTTGTTGTATACTTAATTCTTCATTTAATTTTCTAAAAACCTGTGTAAAGCATTTTAACACTGCTTCCTTTATAGTGATGAAAATATGGATTAGGAGGTTTCAGTTACTTGCCAAGAACCTAAGGTCTCCCTTAAAAAGCTCTGAAATTCCAATGTAGTTAATTGAGAGTGTTATACACTTAATTAATTCTGAATTCTTATGTATTGAACTTGAATGACTCAGTCAATCTATAGACACAAAGCTTAGTCCCAGGGAAGCAAAGCCACATACAAGAAGCCCTCAGATCACAGAAGGATCTACATAAATACCTGGAGCCACGATGTTGCTGTCTTTCCACTGTAACACTCACTCACCCAGCGTTCTCAGTGTGGTATACAAACAACTTTATAGATTTCCAATTCACTTGATTTTAAAGAACCGTGTTTTCAGTAGGTTTTATTTTAGAAAGAAGATACCAAAGTCAAAAACCAAAATAACAGGATTTCTGAGTGTATACTTTTAAATGGTCCTAATTTTCTGAAACTAATAAATATTTTTCCTCCTTTCCTCCTTTGCTTTTTTCTTCTGTCTCATCCCCACCCTCATCACAGAAAATGAGAAAACTGTAGTGAATAACAGTGACAAAAACTATTATTAGATTAAATTATAAATAGCACATTGGTGTTTTGGTGATGTCCATTTTGTTTGTTGTGTGGACTCAGGGTCTCACTATGTAGTTCAGACTAGGCTTGAACTCACTATGTAGCCTTGGGTGGCTCTGAACTTGGGGGAAATCCTCCAGCCTCAGCCTCCTCCTGGGTGCTGGGATGACACGTGTGTACCACTACACCTGGCTTGCTGATGTTTAGTTACTTTATTAGTGATCACACTCATGAAAGAATCTCACACAATACTCATGATAACATTTCAGGACCCAGAAAGAGGTCCCTTAAGTGACATAAAAGAAGATCTAAGATAATTGTCTCAATAACTGAGGTTTTAGAGCTGCATATTCAAGCACAGTTATCCTTCCATCTCATTGAAAGAAGTCTAATTCTGAATTTGATTATGATATAGTATTTTTTTGCCAATTAAAATAGACCATCTTCCTTTATGCATCTTACAATGAGGAAATTATTCACATGCCAACTTTTCCACAACTGACACTTGGCCCAATCTTTTTATAGCTCTTTCTTAAGTATTTTCATTTTCTACCCTCCTTCCTTGCCACCAGAAGTAACTGTAAAACTGACAAAAAATAAATGAGGCAATTCTTTCCAAGAACTAAACATGTGGATCAGGCCAGTGAGAGTTGAGTGAAAGGAAACACATGAGAAAAATTTTTGATTCTTTCGCTATTGTTTCTGTTTTGTTTATTTTTGTTAATGTTTGCCATAAATAAGGATTCCACTCCTTGTGGGCAGCTGTTATACATATGTACCACATCTTAATCATGTGCATCATCACCTTGATTTTCATTCCCTTCCTGTTCCCTCCTCTGCTTCTGCTCCAACTCTTTGTCTCTTTCCTTTTGCAAATGACCTGTATTGCTATTACCAACTATCTGTCCTTTATTTTGATCTTTATGTATATATTGGATTTTTCACTTAAAAGACCACACATAATACTTAAGCTTATGTATATTTCAGTATAACATGCCTGCTTGCTGATCCTGAGGAGGGAGATGATGCCCAAGGAGGGCAAGGGCACAGTGATTGTAACAGGCAGATGTAAGAGACGGCATCAACAGCAGTGGCCAGCACAACATAGCTGGAAAGAGGAAATGCCCAGAGGGAGAGTCCCCACACCAGAAGATGCTAAAGGAAATGTGACACATCAAAATATGTGAGATGGAGCTAGGTCAAAGTTTAGAAACGATTAGACCCAGTCCTAGCCCAGGTCTGGTGAGTGTATAGGAGAGCTTCCTGCTGTCCTGCGCTGGCCGGACCAAATATCGGTACCAGCCCAGGCGCGGTGTGGGCCAGAACCTCTCCCACCCACTTGGGATGCCCCCGACCACTCCAAAGCACCTCCCCCCACCCCGCCCGCCAAGTGGAAATTTCTGCCATGTTCCGGGAACCCCCAGACCCAGTCCTAGCTCAGACCCAGTGAGTGTGAGGGAGAGCTTCCTCTCCCCCATACTCCACCATGCCCCCTCCAGGCACAGCTCAGGCCTGGCATACATGCCTGGGGTGTAAGCCTGCAGCTGCAATCCCTGCAGAGAGTGTAGAGGATAGATCCACCACGGTAGTCCAGGAGCAGAACATCTTGCCAAAGGGGCACAACAGGTTCACCCTCAAGGGCTGCAGCAGGAAGGAGCTGAGCACAGCAGCCAGACCCAAGCCAGGCAAAGTTGGATAAGTCGAAACTTTGTAGAGCTGCACCTGAACTTCAGTAAGTGCAAAGGTTATAACTACAACAAAGATCTGCAACAAAGGTCAGAAGACAGTGCTACACAAAATGATGAGAAGGAACAAAATGCAACCTCAGAACCCAAGCCCACCCGTAACAAGTGCAGAGGAC
>NW_004524675.1:3264580-3266625 GCF_000260255.1 Octodon degus | reverse complement strand
GACATATCTCACAGACATAGAGAAATCATTCCTAAAATTTATCTGGAACTGGAAAAGGCCTAGAATAGCAAAGGCAATTCTGGGCAATAAAGACAAGGCAAGAGGCATTACAATTCCTGACTTGAAATTATACTACAAGGCTACTGTGATAAAATCAGCATGGTACTGGTATGAAAATAGACCTGAGGATCAATGGAATAGATTAGAAGACACGGAAGCCCCTACAAACACACTCAGTCATCTCTTCTTTGACAAAGGGGCTAAACATACTCACTGAAAGAAAGATAGCCTCTCTAATAAATGGTGCTGGAAAAACTGGCTCTCTACATGCCGAAAACTCAAACTTAACCCAGGTATATCACCATGCGCTAAACTAAAGTCAAAATGGGTTAAAGATCTAAACATTAAAGAAGAGACACTAAATCTCCAGGAAGAGAAATTAGGAGGAACTCTTGAAGACATAGGGGTAAGCAAAGACTTCCTGTACAGAAATCAAATTGCATGGGTAACAGCTGAAAGAATTAACATCTGGGCCCTGCTCTTACTGAGAAGTTTTTTCACATCAAAATAAATTACCAACAAAGTGAAAAGGCAACCCACAAATTTGGAAAAAACCATGACAAATATGTACTCAGACAAAGGCTTGCTCTCTAGAATCTATAAAGAACTAAAAACACTAGGGCCACAAAATTTAAAGAACCAATCCAGAAGTGGGCATCCGAGATGAACACACACTTCTCAGAGGAAGAAATTAAAGAAGCAATTAACATGTGAACAAATGCTCCACATCACTAGCCATCCACGAAGTGCAAGTTAAAACCACATTGAGATATCATCTCATCCCAGAAAAAATGGCTATCATAAAGAAATCACCCAACAACAAATGTTGGAGAGGCTGTGGGGAAAAAGGAAGCCTCCTCCACTGCTGGTGGGAATGTAGACTGGTGCAACCATTATGGAAATCAGTATGGATACTCCTTAGCAAAGTTGGTCTGGAAATCCCCTTTAAACCAGCTATTCATCTACTGGGAATTTTCCCAGAGGATCTGAAAACATCATATCATAGGGATATATGTGTGCCTATGTTTATAGCAGCACAATTTGTGATAGCCAAATCTCGGAAACAACCAAGATGCCCATCACCTGAGGAATGGTTGAAAAAGATGTGCTATTTTCACACAATGGAGTATTATTCAGCTATCAAGAATGATAATTCCAAGCCTTTATATTGAAGTGGATGCCACTTGAACACATACTCATAAGTGAAATAAACCAGACACACATGTGTAAATATCGTATAGTCTCCCTAGTATAAGAACTCAAAAGAAGAAATACAAATAAAAGATATAATACAAGTAAAAGGAAAGCAGGAACTCAAGCCCTAACTTATCAAGAGAGAGAAAGGAGAAGAACTGGGAAACATGACAATGTCAAGCCATACAGTTATATGTAAGAGATGAGCAAGACAATGATCCTGAGAATCTTCAGAAGATTTTTTAATCTAGCAGTTAATTGGAAAGATTCTCACCCTGACTAACTATATATACTGATACCTGTGAACTAAGGTACTGCACTGCAGATGGGAATTTGTAATAGTAGTTTCATGTTTGGTGTGCCTGTCATTCTGGTATTCTGAATATGGTCTGTGTCATGACATGCCTGTTACTGCTATGATGTCTCTCAGGTAGGTGGATGTTCAAGAAGAACCAAGTGGTGAACGAAAGCAAGAGACAGGAAAAGGAATATTGTGGGACTGTCCTGCTTCAAGGTTGTATATGGTGAGATTTTTGGACTTATATGCAAACATGAGTAGTATATAATTCTTTATCCTATTTTTAAAATATAATCTAATTTTTAAGTTTTTTTATCATATTATGTAGGGACTTAATGTTCAACATATCAAGACTTGATGAAAAATACCTGTTCCTTATTATGCCTAAGATATTTCATATGAATACAGATAGTGAGGTTAAGCTTAATAGCCTAAGTTGTTTGATATTAACAATAAGCTTGTCTTCTGGATGGTTAACAACCTAAGTTTGCAG
>NW_004524675.1:3263318-3264480 GCF_000260255.1 Octodon degus | reverse complement strand
CCTGAATTAATAACATCTGCACTAAAGAATCAAATGCAGAAACATATGGAGGAAACCCAGTGCCCGCCCCGAATAAGTGCGGAGGACACCAGCTCGGCTCAAATGCATGAATTAATAGCGTCGATAGTAAATAAGCTACAGCAGAAAGATATAGAGGAAATCAGAGTGCAATTCTTTTCTGAAAAAAAAAAAGAACTCTCAGAACTCATAGTATCTGAAGAGGCAACAAGAGAAACATAGGGAGGAAGCCCAATATGAAAAAAACACTGCAGTAAAAGAATTTATAACTGCTTCTAAAGAAGATATTGATAACAAAAATAGAAGAGATTAGAAAAATGATGGATTCCTTGAATGAGCAACACAGGAAAGAAATAGATCGCATGAAGCAGAGTTAAAGAGATATAGAGGAAATTAAAATCTCAATCACAAGCTTGCAAAACCGTTTAAGTGAATGTGAAGACAGAGTTTCAGATCTTGAAGATGGTGGTGCAGCTAGTAAAAAGGTAAGAAAGGATCTCTTAAAAACAACAAGGACGCAGGAAAGAATAATCCATCACCTGGAAGATGATGCAAAGATGAACAATGTGCAACTAATAGGAATCAATGAGAAAGAAGGAGTCAATACAAATGACATTAAAAAAATATGGGCAGAAGTAACAACAGAAAACTTCCCAAATGTGAGGAAACAATCTGACATTCAGGTAACTGAAGCATACAGAACGCCAAGAAACCTCAACCCTATGAAAAACACATCGAGACGTATAATAGTCAAGATTCCAGAAATTCAGCACAAGAATAATCTACTTAAAGCCGCTAGAGAAAAGAAGCAGATAACATTCAAAGGAAAACCCATCAGAATTACGGCCCACTTCTCTTCACAAATCATGCAGGCAAGAAGAGCATGGAGCAGAGTACTTCAGGTCCTCTATGATAACAAATACCAGCCCAGATTACTATACCCTGCAAAACTCTCTTTCAAGTTTGATGGAGAAGTGAAATACTTCCATGACAAAGAACAGCTAAAGATTTCGCGATGACAAAGCCAACCTTACACAGGTTACTGAAAGATATTCTAGAGAGGGACCAAAATGATCAGAACTCCACGAATGAGATCAGAAGCAACCAACTAAATAGGGTAAGCAATTAAACACAGGAGAAAAAG
>NW_004524675.1:3234057-3256406 GCF_000260255.1 Octodon degus | reverse complement strand
GGATAGATATATAGTTACATTCTCTTAATGAATAGAGGGATTTGTTCTAATAGTGTTTGTAAATAGGATATCATGTCTGCATCTTGTACAGCAATTTACCACTAAGAAGAATGTTTGCAATGTGTCAATTATTGAAACTGTCCTAGCGATTTGATTTGAAAGTGTCTCATTGCTATTTGTTTCTCAATAAAATTATGAAAAAAATACGAAAACAAAAAAAATTAAATTAAATTAAAAAGAAAAAGTTTAGAAATGATACTGAGTGTGTAATTAAAATGTGGATTAGGAAAGAACAAGGATTTCAAATCATGGACCCCGGTTTCCATTCCCCAAAATTAGAAGAGAGAAATAATTTTATACTCTCTGAGTTTTAAAAATAATTATGGAAAGAATGATACTACATCTTTCTTTAATATATGCTATCACTAATGAAAAGCTATTAAATATTTTAAAAGATATAATAACATTCTTTCCATGATTACTTTCTTTTTGGGAAAGTTTGTTAGGTATAATTTAATTTGCTAGATAAAATTCACCTTGCTTAGATGTGGTATACTTTCAAGGAATTTTTAGATGTTTTGTAAGAACTTATAAAATTGAAATTTATCTAATTTCATCTAATTTGTCAAATATATTGTTATAGTCATTTATAAGGTTCTTTTGTTATCTTTTTAATGTATTCAAGATCTATAATGATATTCTACTGCCAATATTTGCAATTTTTATTTTCTCCCTTTGTATTGTTTCACTCTACATTTATCAATTTCATTGTTATTTTTCACAAAAAATCAATAGTTTGGTTAATTTTCTCTGTTGCTTCTTTTCTGTTCCATTGCTTTTATATTCTTTATATGTAGAATGTGGGGGTCTGGCTGGAAGAGAGACAGGGTCCATGACCTGGATGGCGTATTCTTCTTTCTAGCTATGCCTCTTCTCTCTGCTTCTTGTCTCTCTTGGGCCAGTTTACTTCTCCTGCTTTCTTTCACATCCTTTCTGCCACAGCTTCAGCCAGCTGTGGATTACATGCCCCAAATACAAGCCAAATTAGGCCTCTCCTTTTTTAATTTGTGGGTGTTGAGTAGGTTGTATGAGAAACAAAAACTAATCCACATATCAAGTTACCAAATAAAGCTGCAGTGTCAAGACAGACAACAGACACAGGAGCAAAACACAGTGCCTAGAAATAGACTCATACAGAGAGGGACAACTGATTTTTAACAAAGGTATAAAGTCATTTCAATAGAGAATAGACAACCTTTTCTACAGATGGAACTGAAACAACTGTGTGTGTGTGTGTGTGCGCATGCACATGTTCAGTGAGAGCGAGAGCGAAATAAGGGAATTTTAATAGCATTGTTATGGTAACCATTGGTATTTTTAGAGAGTGATGAACATATTCATTATGGTATCTTGAAGGAGGTGATAATTTTATGAGTGTATGCATATACCACAACATAAAAACATTATACACTTTAAAAATATGTGGTTTACTACAGATCAATTATGCTTCAATGAAGTTGAAATGTAAAATGCTGAGAGGGTTAGCTGTGCAACTCAGCAGCAGAGCCCAGGCTTAGCATGGGCCAGGCACCAGGGTGAATGCCCAGCACACACTCAACAGCAACAAACAGTGGAGATGTAGCACTTGCCACCCAGTATCTTTTTAAAACTATATTTATTTTATCTCTAGTAATTCACAAACAAAAACTGCCAAGTCTGATGCAGAATATAACTTTATCAGAGAAATGCACATCATTCTAGGGAGAAATGTTCAATGCTGTGAAAATGCTCAAGCAATTTCTGATAAACTATGACAACCTTAAGTTCTTCAATAGCCACTCGATGCTATTGTTCAGAGTCTGCATTCTTCTAGCGAGATGCTCTTTGCCTGGCATATGAGAGGAGTGAGCACCTCACCCATCCTTTTATTGTGCACGTGGCTCACCAGGACTGGCTGAGTCCCTTCACCATGCAAACTTTAAAAATTGGGTATAAGTTTATAACAAAGTAACCTAATTAAGGCATTTTTAATTTATGAAGCATTTCAATAAAGATGAAAGGGAGAAAAGGAGGACGGGTTGACAAAGAGTTTCCAAGGGAATGAAAAAATGACTCATGGAAATCAAAATTGAGATTCTGAGGAGAAAAAACACAGAAAGTTAAAAACCTTAAGTTACTATAGATTAAAATTTTAAATGAGTGGTAAGCTTACAAAATAGATGAAGAAGATATTGGTTTTAAACACTGACATGCAGAGAACGCTGTGCAGTATTATGTTTTATTGTAATTACAGCACGTGTAGCATTTATGAAAATCTCTATTTTGCACTCAAGCCCTGTTTCCTTCTACCAAAAATCTATTTCTGCATTGACTCAAGAAAGAGTACCATTACTATAGTTCTGAAAAAGATTTAATAGTTTTATTATCACATACTAATATGAATATTACATATGGATTATTACAGCTGTTGTTCTCATTTGAAATAATTGCTGCCATTATTCTTAATTCATAGGAGATTTCACAAGAGAAGAAATCACCTTGTGTCTTTACACTTAATCAGAGTTCTGCTGTGTCAGGAAAAAAGAAGAGCTAGCTCCTCTTGCTTTTAATGACCCAAAGGGAGTTTTTATTACATTAAATGCCATGAAAACCTAGAAATATCAAGCATCTCAGATAGAAACAATAAATCATCCCAACTGTTCTTACAAACTGATTAATAGTCCAGGTAGCAAACAACATACCAACAGAGAATAATCCTGACACCTGTTCTAACGACTGATGAAGAAACAATGCTGAATGAAAGTTTAATCACTGACTGCCTCTTGCAAAGTCAGCTTCCTAATGACACCACAGAACTACCAGTGAGAGAATTCATGTCCTGGGCTAATATGTAATTATAGTTGGAGGCACAAATACTAAACTAGGAAACTGAATCATTTTAAGAAGATGCTTTCTATACACAAAAGAGTTGGGTAGTATTTGAAGAGAGGGAGGCTGGACTCGTATTTCTACCTTCAAAATCTTAAGTACAGAACTAGAGAAAGAATTTTGGTATTTTGTGGAGAAATAATTCAGTAAAACTAATATATGATATAGTTTGCTTAAGAAGCTTTGGCTGAGCTTAAACTCTAAAGCATTTATTCGGTTTTTGAAATTGTTGATGATATCCATATTTTTCTTCTCCAATGATTCAAATACCTGAGGCTGCGCATGTAAAGATTGCATGAAGCTGGAACTTGTCAATCATTGTCAGGGCTCCCGATCGCTTGAACACAACCCCTTCTCAGATTGTTGAAGACCGGGGCCAGATGCTTTAAGCAACACTCTCAAACATATTTTATCTCAGATTCTGTTTTGAAGAAAGTAGCTTCTTAAGTTCAAGCTTTTAAGTGAAATCAATGTCAAGGAATAAATTCTTTCTCTAATACAAATTGGTACTTGGAAAATGTAAGGAGTGTCAATGAATGCTAACTAGAAATCCTATCCATGTTATCAGCCAGCTGGATGGGATTTCGTATGTGCGTGTGGATGGTTCTTGTTTGAAGATGGTCTGAAATGTAGGTTGACAGATGGAGGTTCTGAACACTAGGAGAACTTCAAACACTGTTTTTGGTTTGAACTGATTCTGCATCTTGGTAAATCCTGTAATACGACTGTAGCATGCAATACACACTTGGATAAAACTACACTCATGGTTAGGATAAACAAAATTTGATTACTAAATCCTCAAATCTTCCAAATTGAAACTAAAGACAAACTTTTTAGAAATCAAAGAATTACTGAGTAACAAAACAGTAAAGGAATTTCATCCTATATTCTTAATTCCTCCCTTCTGTCTTTTTCTGATTCTTTTTTTCAAACAAGAATAATAGTCTTGTGTATTCAAGGATTTGAGTTTATTTTATAGAGTAATGAAATACACCCACAAAAATGAATAGGTCTGCCTGAGTACTTTGTCTGAAGTGGATGTTTCTTCATAAATGTAACAAATTCAAAATCTCTAGTCCAGACCTCTCTGGTTTTACTGTGTTACATCACATTCAACATATGAATTTATTCACTTCAGTGAAGGCAAAGGGCATTGTTATGGTTTGTGTCTAAAGGTCCCCCTAAAGCCTCATGCAGTCACAGACAGCTTCTAGAGTTTGGGATTAATTCATGATCCAATGCTGGCATCATGAGTGTGAGTTCTAGCCACACCCCAGGGCAGATAATCTACATACAAATATGAGGAAGGGAAAGAGGCTGGCTAGCTACCACTGCTCCTCCTTTTGCTGTGTGCTGTTTTCTGCTGCCATGAACCACTGCCCTCTGCCTTGTGCCCACTCTGCCTCGGAGCCAGCCGAGTATGGACTGAACCTCCAACAACTGTGAGCTAAATAAACCTTTCTGTACTTAGAGGGATGGCCAGATAGCTCAGTGGAGTAAAGCACCTGCTTAGGCAAAGCACAGGGAGTGGAGTTCGATCCCCAACACCACATGCTATGCCAGCCCTGCCCCCAGGGTATGCTGAGATGTCCGTTGAGACTGGGTATGGTGGTGCGTGCCTGTAATCACAGTGCTTGGGAAGCTGAAAGCAGGAGGATCACTGCAAGTCCCATCCGTGTAGTGAGACCCTGTAGATCCTGTACAAAATACTTAAAATAAATAAATAAATAAATAAACAAATAAACCTTTGCTTAATTCTTGGTGTTGAGTATTTAGTCCCAGAAATGAGAGAAAAGTAAGACAGAATACATTGAAACAATGAAAAATAACAAGATAACAGATTACTTCATATTTTAATTATCCCAAAACAATCAGTGGCTACATAACTTCATGTGGATAAATAGAGAAGCATGCTGTTCGTCTGACGTAGAGAAAATTTTTACAGATAAATATTTATATCCTAAATTTGTCCTGGGTGACTCTGTATGATTTCTAGTAGTTTTTGAGCTGTTAGCTCTTTTTGTGAAATAATATAAATTACTTTTTGTTTCAGATATATTAATTGACCTGCATTTTAATAAAAAGAAGATGGCATGGTTGATTTACTGGGAGAAATGTAGTATGCATTGGATTATTTACTGGAGTAGAACACCTTACCAAGGTTGCTTATATGGAGTGCTAGAGAGGTGCGCAAGGGTATCTCCTGGGCTTCAGTTAAGAATGACTATAACTTCACTTTTTATAATTTTTAAATTTGTAGTTTATATCCATGTAAAAACATTGCATCAGTTGAGAAATGTACAATTCTCTACAGAATGCAGCAGCATGATTTGTAAAACTGCAGTATGGTTTATGAATTAAAGATCCAGTACAAGACTATTTGAATTTAAATTGTATAGTAGCTTTACTACTTCCTTGCCAAATACCTAAACCTTTCATTGCTTCATCTTCCTCATCTGTACATACAATATATAAAATACTTATCATTTGATATGATTGCTGTAAGCTTTAAATGATCAAATTTGTGGGCCGGGGAGATGGCTCAGTAGATTAAGTGCTTGCCTGGCAAGTGCAAGGGCCTAAGTGCAATCCCCAGTTGTGCCAAAAAAAAAAAAAAAAAAAAAAAAAGAAAAAGAAAAAAAAGACCAAATTTTTATGAAGCGTTTAGTAAAAGCTTGGTACATAAACATTTCATATATGATAGTTAATGAAGGGCACAATTATTCAACAAATGTTTATCATTAAATACAAGCACATTTTTAAAATAGAACATATAATTTCATAAGATTATACACTGAAATGCAGAGAGATAGAAGTAAATAATGCCATGTGCAACTATGTAAATATTTACAACCAGTTGGATGTGTCATATTAGAATTTGAGGGAATTCATTCTTAAAAAGACAACGGCCTTAGTTCTTAAGGATATAAGATATTATAGATTTAAGATTTTGCAGGTAGAAGAGCCAAAAGTAAAATCAATGGCATACATAGTGATGCATGCCTTCAATCCCAGGATTCTGGGAAGCTGAAGCAGCACGTTTGAAAGTTTGAGATCAACTGGGCAACCCAGTAACTTAAGTGAGACCTTGTTTCAAAATAAAATATATAAACATGCTAGTGATATAGCTTAGTATAAAGGCCCTGGGTTCAATCCTAGTGCAACAAAAGGACTCAAGCTAATTTGCAAAGCTATAAACAATTTACTCTGTAAGTGTAATCACAAAGGAGTTTCAACAAAGAGTTAGGTGACACATATCAAGGCATATCTTAGTATGTCAAGAAAGTCACCACAGAAATGCAGACTAAAATATAAATCACACTTATAAGGCCTACAGATACAGAGTGTAGGCTCTGTGGCTTGCACTGTTCAGTATGCTAAGTTTGATAATGATCTAAAGAGAAGAGACAAAGAAGACATTACTATATATGTACAAGAGGTTAACTATTTCATAGTAAATCTTGAAGGCCCACCTGATAAACATTTCACCTCGCACCCACTGATAGGTGAGAATTAGCACAAGGACTCGGAATTGCCCTCAACTATTAACCTCAGAGCCAATACTGATGGCTCGTTTGCTTCCACTCATTCCCCACGCTGCAGCCCACCACCTGAGCGTGCCGTGCCAGGAGCGGGGCAAGCTGGACTATTTCCCACAGCCAGCAGCACCCATCCCTCATCACAGCCTGAGGCTGAAGCTCAAGGCTTTGCAGAAAATGAAGTTCTGAGAAGTAGACGCTTTTTATACCATATCTTCATATTCAAGACTACTACAAGATGAAATTGCACAGGCCAAAGTGAAATTTTGTACTCTGAACAGCCCAACTCTTCTCGAAGCATATATTATTAAGGTTCTTTTTGGCATGCAATGCATTGTCAGTATAATTTTCAAACATATTTCTCAGAAGAGGGATGTATAATTATCTTGACAAGAACCAGAATTCTAAATGGACTCTATCTTATTTATCTCAGTTTGGAGAGCCAGCAGAGAAATTTGTGAAGAGGAGGATTTTTCTCTCATCTGTGACGAACAATACTGTTTTAAAATAGCAAAAATCATATCAGACTAAAAGTTTCTATCTTAGGTTTTCTACATGCTGGTTTTTTTTTATTTCTAATCTTAGTGAAACTTTTCAGATTACCCTTAGAAGAGAAGAGTGTAAAATAGCTAACTGTATGACTGCTGCGAGTGAGATAAAGTTAGGGTAGGCTGTGAGGGCTCCATGGACCACAGCTTAAATATCAATAGTACAAGATTGAAGTAAATAGATTAGAATGCTGCTTCATTATTCAAAAAAACTAGAATCTTGTAAAAAAGATATTTCCCAGACACCAATTCCTTTCCGCCTCTTCCCCACTCTGCTATCCTTGTTCACATAAAAGTGAGTTGGTAGTAAAGATGAAATACTGTGTTAATTCATACACAGTACAAGAAGGGCTAGCTGTGCTAACAGTTACTAACTCCAAAATCCTCCCTGGCTGTTAATTTGAGCCACAGTTTTGTCTGCCATATATAGCATGAATCAACTTTTAGTACCTTAGCAATGCAGTCCAGTGAAACACATATCTAGCCTTTGTTAGAACGAAGCATATCAAAACAAGAAAAATGAAGCAGCAGCACGAATGGCCATTCTCTCAGACATCTTTGCAGTGATTCATATCAAAATATCATCAGCAAGTGATCCGCATATGCTGTGCTCATATAAGAAGCAACTGAGTTGAAACAGGTAGCTGGCTCCTTCTTCCCACCAGGGTTCTCAGGTCCTTTCAAGTCTTACTGAGACCATCCTAGGCTAAAATCAGATGACTTGCTTTACAATTGGAACAACAATAATTCAAAGCACTTCTGCCTTCATAAACACTTAAGAAATACAAAGGAAAGAATTGCTTAAGTTTCATTATTTCTCTAGGACTCCAATCAATTCAGTGAGAACTGCATTGGAAATTAGCACTTGTAAAAGGTACAGACTATGAACATCAAATTATACACATATTTCTATTTTCTTTATTGATTTATTCATAAGCATGTATCCTATTGTTGATTAATCGCCATATTTTTATTTTGGAAAAGAAAATTAATGTTTGTAGTGTACTGTGCTTATCTTAAATTCTCACAACAATGTGGATATTGCAGGGTATTTTTAGTACCTTTGAAGATTTTAAGTGCTATGCCCAAAGTTGTAAGACTTGTAACTGTCAGTGAAAAAATAGGACATTTACTTGACTGAAGAAGAAGTTTAGGCTATTTTAAGCTATCATCAAAACTGCCTTTTTAGGTAACAAAATCCAAAAGAAAGACCATATGGTCCACTGACCATTAAGAGAAATTCTGAATAGAATTGTTGGTCACGTGGGTGTTTAATCAGCAGGTATGTTGCAAAAATCACAATACACTAATATCTGACCATGTGAAGGTATTATAGGCAGTTGAGTTAGGTAGACATACTGTAGGCAGTCAGATAGAATGGGCTCTTGAGAGTCAGTAGAGGAAATGAAAACTCATTACAACTGTGCAGGGAGGCGCATTTGTTGGGGGTCACTCATGCCTCAAAACAAAGATGAAATGATCAGGCCTAAAATAAGTGGTACCAACCAGTCTAATAAAGTCTAGGTAGATGCCAGACACCTCAGTGTATGATCAAGACCTCAGATGCATCCCTTCCTATATAAAATTCTTCGTTCCTTCCATGTACACTTGCTATGTGACTTGTTTCTCCATTCTATACCTAAGCAACTATACTTCTAATCGTATTGATCTTAGCTGTCACTCACATTACACCCACACATCTGTGCTCTAGAGAACTTCCTCTGAGAAGTGTGGTCCTCACCAATTCAATGGGGACCCCTCCTGTGTTACAGGAGCTAGATCTCTCCCCATCAATAAATATGTTCTTCTCTTAACCTCTTTTGTTCCTTAGCATTTATTCATCCATTTTGGGGAAAAATAACTTGGTGTATTGGATGTCTAGCAGGTTGGGAGTTATATTTCCTTCAAATTGTTTGGAGTGTCTACATTGTTTTCTATTTCTAAGTTATAAAAAGCAAGGGCTGGCCAGATAGCTCAGCAGGTTAAATCACCTGCTTAGGCAGATGCAGGGACCAGGGTTCAATCCCCAATGTGCTGTGCCAACTCCGTCTCTGGGGCATGCTGAGAAGACAACTGAGACTGGGCAGCTGGCACATGCTTGTAATCCCAGTGCTTAGGAGGCTGAAAACAGGAGGATCACTCCGAGTCTGATCTGTATAGAAAGACCCTTTACACCCTGTACTAAATACAAAAAAATATGCAAATAAATGATGACTCATATTCTTTTTTTAATTTCATTCTGTCTGATTAATAATATAATCATTCTTTTGTAAATGTTTTCTATAGACCCAACACTGTATCAAGAAGATAATTGACATTTTAGTCTTCATAACAATATCTGTAATTATTCCTCATCTTTTCCTATTTAAAACCTTAGAGAAATTCATCTACTCACCACATTCACATTATGAGTGCAACAAGCAGCCTTAGAATTTAATACTGACTCAGAAGCCTGTTCCTTTAGTTGATACTTTAAAACTCTCCAGCCTCAGCAACAATCCATTTACTGTATTTATACAGAACAATTAGAAAGTATTAATTGCCCAACAAAGAAAAGGGGAAGATACCTGGAAAACAAGAGTCAAAAGATACAGATGTGCCCAGCCTGGGGGCACATTCCTGGAGTCCCAGCAGGCTGGGACCCTGAGGGAAAAGTATCACAATTTTGAGCCTAATCTGGTAACCTCATGATTTAGTGGGTTTCTGTCTTGACCTAAACAATGCAAAGGGCTGGGAATATAGCTTAGTGAAGGTCTTCGGTTCACTGTTTCTTGAAAAAAAAAAAAAAAAAAAAAAAAAAAAGGAATAAGAAAAAGACAAAGACAGACAAACTCTAATTTAACAAAACAGTGCATGATGGGAACACTACAGTTTCTGTCAGATTTCAAATGCAGCGCAGGGCTGGGGAGATACCTCAGTAGAATAAGTGCTTGCCTGGCAAGTGCCAGGGCCTGAGTGCCATCCCAGGTTCCGAAAAAAAAAAAGAAAGAAAGAAAGAAAGAAAGAAAGAAAGAAAGAAAGAAAGAAAGAAAGAAAGAAAGAAAGAAAAGTGCAGCACAGTGACTACCCACATTCCTTGACTTGTGGCTCTCATTCATTTTCATTCTCAAAGCTGGCAGTAATGGATCAAGTCCTTTTTGTCCTTTGTCTATCTCGTCTCTTTCTTTACTGCACTTGGCAAAAGGTCTCTTTTCTAAGGACTTAAGATTGGGCTTCAACACATAACCCAAGATTATTATTTCATCACAAGGTTTGTAAATTTATCTACAATTTGCTTTTGCCATGTAAGTTAGCATATGGACTCTTGAGACCAGCATGTTGATGCTTTAGGGTGAGTGGTGTTTTAGGGACAGTCTAATACACTGTCATCGAGCTGAAGGGTTCTACATACTGAAGGGCAACTACATTTTTTTTCTGTCAATCCTTATACTTAACAAAAAGGAGACATCTGTGCAACTGTGGAATTTGTGAATCATGCTGCAATTAGCACATATAATTGGTGACAATTTTGGTAGTTAAGTTTGTTTCTCCACATGTGAGTTCTCCTACATCCTGAAGAGTAAAGTCATATGAGTTGGCCAAATAACAAGATACCTTTAGAGGCGGGATTTGTCAGGTGTTCTAGAAGTTGGTCAGAGAAGATAAGTCAGACTCTGGACACAGAAACAGAAAAGGCAGAGGCAGCAGTACGTCATACAGCCTAATGAGGAACCTCGAATCCCTCTCTCCATGAATGGCAGCTTTGTTACTTTCAAAGGATCTCTTCTGAAAGATGGAATTCAACAGAGAACTCTCAATCCAAACAGAGAACCGGGATTTGGTTACTTGCCAATTCCCTTGCACATCTGTTCTCCTTCTGTTTCTTTCTTGATGTTAAAAGCCCTGTTTCATCATAGTCGGACACTGAACACAGGGAGCACTTTTAGCAAGCTTCAAGTAACAAACACTTGTATAGTAGAGAATTATACTATGACTGACATAATCAATAATTGAATTCGCTTTTTTTTCAGAGCTGCCAGCTCATGGAATAAAATGATATCCCACTTAATCACATATTTTAGGATGAATAAGTTGCTTTAATTTTTCTTACATTAAAAAACTTAATATTAAACAAACATGTATTTGTATTTATATATACCCTCTGTCAAAATAAAATACACTTTGACTAAAGGAATACCTAATAAATGGTAAAATGGAGTTAATACAGATTATTGTGTGTGCGTATCTATTATCATTCTGAGAAAACACCAAATTATGAACTGAAATTTAAGGATCAAGAAGCCAGATAACTACTTAAGAAGTCCACAATTTGAGATATATTTTGTATTTTGATAACCTAAAATGATAATTCAACCCAGAAAGTAAAACATGTTCCAGATAGAGAAAATTGCTGATAGCCAGGCAGAGTCTACCCAAAAGAATCACTGAAATCATTTCGATGAAGCTTGAAAGTTAGGAAATCTGAGTTCTAGTCTGAGTTCTTCATCACTAATCATACCAGCTATTGATGACCTATTATGTGGCAGAGAAGTTATGTGCTGCACTATTAAAAGATCTTTGAAAACAATCTAAGTGTTACAGACTAAAGACACTGTATGGGAAACAACTTAGAAACATATCAGGTCAAAGGAAAGGATGGAGAAGTAGGTTTTGAAACAGGATAGAAGCACGTACACTGCTGTGAAATAGAAAGTATTAGGACCTGTCCTTTCAATATGAGTGGGTAGCAAACATTTTAAGTTTCATTGTTAATCTGCTTCATACTCAAGTTGCCCACTGGAAATATCTTCTGGACATATCTTAGATCACATCTTGGGTTTATTAGTGAAAGATCAAGCCCTGCCCACTTCTCTACATCTACCAATGAAGAGATGATTTCCTAAGGGGGATTCCAATGAATGATAAGAGGGAAAATATCAATGATTTAAATCAGATGCATGATCCTTCACCCAGGCATTAATGAGATTCTTATTTCTAAATGAAATTAACTTCATTCCAATAGTTTAACTTGCCCGTTAATCTAACCCAGTTTACTTGCCTCAGGATTTAGCTTCCTTTCCTCTGCACAGTCAGCTAGAGATAGTTCCTTGTCCTTCTTTGATTTTCGTAGATGGCTATTTCCCACCACTCAGACATAAATTCAAAGGTCTACAAGTCAGAGAACTTTTCCTGATCTCCAAAGCCCATTTTCAAGGATATGGTGTTTGCTTACAATGAAATACGTTAGTGAAAGTAACAAGGCTGTCCTGCTAAACACATTTTAAAATTTCATTTCTGTTGTATTCACTGAGAAAATTTCTATTTACATATATGTAGTTGAAAATGTTGAGCTTTTAAAATGACCTCCTTGAAATTTCAGCATAGTCATTAATTAAGAGGTGGGGAGGAAAAGCTTTATTCCAATTTTATTCAGATAGTATGAATCTGGAAGATATCAGCATGTATTTTTGTAATGATGAATGTGTTGCAACTTGATGTGTAACTCTTTGCCAGATTGTATGCTTATTATAACACCCTCTAAAATATTTTTACATGCTGCATATATTAAATAAAAGGAAAGCACTTGTGGCATTTTTTTAAACATCTATGGAATTCACAATTTAAATCTGGGGGCCTAAGGTTACCAAGAATTATGCACAGCTCTCAGATTTTTTTAGGTAAAGTCTGTGTTTTTTGATATAAATATATTCACCATGACAAAAGAACATAAGAAGCAAGCCCAAAGTATCCAAAGTAGTCCTGAAATGTGCTGTAAATAACACAAGAATGTAGCATCAAAGCAAATATGCTTTCAGAGAACAATGGCAGGATAATAGTCACAGGACGGTAACCAATCACAAATAATCACCTTCATCTGCTTTAAAAAGCAGAAGGGTAATACTGCCATATATATGAATAAAAGAGTGAAAAGGAATAATCAGATCAAAATTTGTAAAGAAGATGACAGAAAAAATGGTATTATGATTTTTTTAAAGTTACCCATAAAATGCTAATAGCTGACAGGCAAGTTAATGAAGCAAGTCAGAAAACTGAACAATACAAATGCTTTTCTACATATCTTCCCTTATTATGCTTCCTCCAAAGAAAATTATCTGCATTTATATAAACAAAGGCATTAGTGTTTTATAATGGGGAAAATATTTTTGTAAAAGCAAATGCTGGATCAGTGAGGCTAATAAATAAAGTCGGAGAGGACTAACCCCTAAGCAAAGAACTTTAGGACTTAATGCTTTTTGCTTGCATGGGTCTTTGTTGAGGGTCGATTCTTAATTTTGAATTATTAATTACCATTTTCAGGTCAGTGTTGTGCTGCATGCTTGTAATCCCAGTACTCAGGAGGCTGAGGGAGGGGATCACTGTGAATTCAAGGACAGCCTGAACCATATAGTGAGATCCTGTCTCAGAAAAAAACAAAAGAAAAATGCTTTCCCTTTCTCCCTCCCTCCCTCCCTCCCTCCCTCCCTCTCTCCCTTCCTTCCTTCTTTCCTTCCTTTCTTCCTTCCTTCCTTCCTTCCTTCCTTCCTTCCTTCCTTCCTTCCTTCCTTCCTTCTTTTCTTCCTTCCTTCCTTCTTCCTCCCTTCCCCTCTCTCTCCATCCCTCTCTTCTTCATTCGATATCGATATCTTCTTTTTCTTTTCTCCCTCTTTCCCTCCCTCTCTCTCATTCTTTCTTTTGTCAGGTGCTGGGAATTAAGTCCAGGGTCTCTCACATGCTGGCCAAGTATGTAATTCAAGACACTATGCCAAGTGTCCTCAACCAAACTTATCTGGCCTGAGACACATACCATAGGTTTCTTTTTTTTGCAGAACTGGGGGTTGAACTCAGGCCCTTGTGCTTGCCAGGGAAGCGCTTATTCCACTGAGCCATCTCCCCAGCCCCTCATAGGTTTCTCCAGAAGTCAAAACAGGACTAGTTTGATTCTTGAAAGCATGAGATGAACAAGATCTTTATCAGCCATACATCTTCTGGGGTGGATATCTCTTACAAGGGAACTTCCCAAAGCAGCCTGCTGCAGTATTATGAATCCTTGAAATTGGTCCTGTTAGAAGGGGATTAAAAGCTCCATACTTAGTACTTTGCTCAGGTAGCTGACCTTTTACATATGCTAGAGTTGAAAATATCATTGTAGAATATTGAATAGAAAGCATCTGAGAAAAAGATTTAGCAACAAGCAACCTCAGGGTAGAGATGTCCCTGGTTTTTCCATCAAAAGGCAATAAAGAGAAAGGAATGGATTTTGATTAAAGCATGAGTCATGAGCAGTCATAAATAATTGGTTTAAGCTTAGAAGAACATTTAAATTCCTAAGTAGGTTTCTAAGGGGAACCTGTGAATCTCTGGTCCAGGAAAAGTCCGTCCCTAAGAACTGAATGGTTAAAGTACACATTTAAGGTCTGGGAGGAGGAGCTGAGAAAATGACCTCTTGAGTTGTTTTCTAGCTCTTTGATCTGATGCTTAAATGTAATCAAAGGATAAAATGCAGATTGGATAGATGTTCTCACCCCTGGAATTTTAAAACTAGCTGTCTTAAAAGGAAAATGAAAATGTTATGATTCAGAGATGTTTATCTTTAATTTGTGGAGTTCTACTGATCAGAATCCAGCTGGTCTCTTCAAAAATCAGTTAGTGGAAAGTGGTGGCACAGCCACAGGAAACACTACAATAAAGCTTCCTATCATGTTATGAGTCACAGAAAAAGAAGAGCGATGAAGTTCAGCAAACATCACTCCCATCTTTGTGTTTTAACAATTGAAAGCAAATACTTAAATTTTGGAACGTAGGTTGATTAAACAGGAAGAACCCTTTATTCAACAGAAAATAGCTACTGCTGCTATAAACTCTTTATTTAAAAGACTTTTTACCATAAGAGTCATAATCCAGGCCAACCAGCAATTCTACAAGGACACATTGAAGACTTTTAAAAGACTGATTTGTACAAGGTCAATCTAGGTGGGAGGTTAAGACATACTCAGATGTAAAATAAATGGCATTCAGGACCACTGTACAGTAAAATAAGCCAAATTCTGAATGGATGGAGCTGATAAGATTGTAAAGAAAGATATTACTTCTTTTTCTTTTCTCTGTTCCCATGCTAACCCAGTGTTAATTTTCAAACTACATCAAATGAAAATGTACATTATTATTCAGGAATTAATCTGAATTGAAAACTACTTAATTCTCAAGGGTACATATTAAGGCTGTGATGTGCTCTAAGGATACTGTTAATGAACTTTCAAAATATAATCATGTCAGGGCCTCACCACATTCTTTGATTTATGCATGCATAGCTCTTTAAAATCCACATGTGTACTATGTAAAACATTCTAAAAGGGTATTGTCCTCACGCCAAATGATTTAAAAAGCATATAGGAGCAGACATCCGCCTAGCACATTAAACCTAACATTATATCTGTTTGAAAAGAGCAAAGGAAATGAAAATATTGCTTACAAATGACCTTATTATATAATTTTGTCAGCTTACTGTATCACAAAAGGAACTAAAATAACAGGGCACGGTAACATTAGCAAAATTATCGAGAATTTCTTTAACGATGATTTATAGTTCAGATTTCAGTTATGATTACAGGGCTTTCCTTTGTGGTCTGCTTCTTTGCAAAGGGAAGACCTGCTTCCTCCCTGAGGATCTGTCTGAACACAGCCTGGCTGTTCCAGTGAACAGAGTCTGTGAACACATCCTTAAATTCCGCAAGAAATTTCATGCCATATGAGAAAGCAGGTTGCCCAATCCCATGTAGACGTCGGAGTACTGCACTTATGAACCTGGTATGACTTGGGAGTTATGACGCTGGGCAGCATGAAATTATCCAGATAGCTAACGAAGAAGACCTCCCTGGGGCCTTGGCATTCTTAAAACACCAGAATTCACACACAAAGAACACAGCGACACAAGGTTGGGAGCGGGGAAGCGAAGGCCTGACTGTGTCAGAATTCCCTGCCAAGCCAATGAGACAGAAGCTAAGAATAGAAGTTAATTTGGAGATAATAAAGAGATGTAATGTTTCTCGCCTGTCCATGTTGGTGCAATGAGCTTCATACACAGCACAGTCATTATTATTTCTTCTCTCCTTCCACCCTCTCCCTGCCCCCAGCTGTTAATTCCCTTTACCCTGTCCATGTCTTCTCAGGCAGAGGATTAACACAGTTGTCTAGGACACATCACAAATGTCACTTTCCCAGTACATGTCAGATAGCAGGTAGAAACACCAACTATCTAACACTTAAGGCATGGCTCCTTGTGTGCCTGTGCCAAAGAATGCTTCATATACTTTGTCACTTTAGAGAATGCCCCTGGGGACCTGGGGGCTAGCCTAAGGCATTCACTTCAAGCAAGACAGTTCTTTGTAGTCATCTTCTATGTGTCAAATATTATAAGAATTTCACATTCTACTACACAAAATCTTAGTGCTTACTCCTATACACCTATCACCACAAATGTTCATGTAAAACAAACATATCAGAAATTTGGGTTTATCCTATGATTTCTGGGCATAGATGTGAAATTTTCTTAAGCAAAATCCTGGCTTAGTTTGGAAAGTATGTTCCTTTTTTGTCCTTGAAAATATTTTAAGATTTTTTTTAACTCATGCTAAAATACATGCCAATATATAAAATATATGAAAATATAAGGGCTGGGGTGATAGCTCAGAGGTCTAAGCACCTGCATGGCAAGCACAAGGACCCAGGTCAATTCCTGGTACCACATGTGCTGGCCCCGAGAACTGGTTGTAGTGGCACATGCCTATAATCCCAGCACTGGGGAGGCTGAGACAGACAGATTACTACAAGTCGAAGTTGCATAGCAAGACCCTGTACCAAATAAATAAAAGATTAAAAATAATTTTTAAAAATATGGGGAATATAAAAAACTAAAAATTTTAGCTATGGCAAGGAAAATTGCTGTTAATATTTTTGCAATCACTTGTTTTCAAAAAATGTCTTCATAGAATTTTATGAGTCTTTTTTCGTAGGCATGGATTCCTATGCTTCTCCCGACAGTCAAAATACAGAGGTACTTCATCGCCACCGAGGAACCCCTTCCTGCTCCCTCCGTACCATGAATTCTTCTTCCATTTCCCGCACCTTCGCACCCACTTCCATGATCTCCAGCTTCACAACTGGAAGGAATCCAGAACCACACACTAATCAGCTATGCAGTTCATCTTAGTTTTTAATTTGAATGGGTTAAGCCACTCCTGGAGAGTGTTTGCATTATTGGGGCACTATACTACTCAGTAGATTACTGAACTGAGCTTCACAGCTGGAAGTGCTTTTAGGAGGTGAGGCTCAGTGGAGGTTAGGTCTCTGGGGAGGCTACCCCTATCTTTGGCATCCTTCCCCCGTGCTTTGACTCCAGGTGCCATAAATGAAGAAGCTGGGCTCCACTATGCCTTTCAGCTGTGTTTCTGGCTGAAGCCAGCTGACCAAGAACTAAACCTCTGAAACTCTGACCCAAATGAATCCTTTCCTTTTTGTGTACATGAGACATTTTGTCTTAGCAGTGATAAAGCAAACCCAAATAGAAACATTGTGAAATTAGCTTTGAATTCAACTCTCTGCCTAAGCCCTTTAAGACTCATCTTGAGTTTATTAACAGCATATTCCTTTTTATTGGCTGAGTAATGCTGGCCTGGATTACAGAACCATGTTGTTCTGATTTGAATGTTGAATGTCTGTGAAAAGGCCACGTGCTCTTATATGGTTCTCAGCGTGGCACTACTACATATAAAAACCAGACCTTTTCTCTTTGTAAGCTGATTATCGCAGGCACTGAGAATTATGACACACAATCAGCATAGTTCATGAGCATCCGAATTTAGAAACATGGCTGTGACGCCATTACCATGCAACTTATGTCTGGAAAATACCACTTTCTAGACATAAATATGCATCACTTTCTCTAGCTATAGAGAATTTTGTTTTTATACGTAGGAAAAACAAAAACAAAAACAAATAGCAAAACCCAAGACAGAAACAAAGCAATATAAAACAAATGCTACAGAATTTCAAAAGAAGACTAGAAAATTAACAGTTGTTATATTACATATAAGTTATCGTCAGATTTGTTGTTCAGATTACCAGATATAGATATTTAATTGATCAAACAATTAAGCATTAACTCATCCTTTCAATAAATCCTATATTTTTCCTTGTCCTTTTTTCCTTTTGTTTTTCAATTTATTTTAAATTGAATATATATAATAATAATACATAAGGCATTAGAGATAGTGCATATTTAAAACAAAAAAGATGAAAGGTACTCAATTGTTGTTGTTACATTGTACATTTCAGTCCTCTGCGTAGTTGCTCAGATTACAGCTTTTAGTATATAGAGCTAGTCAAAGTAAAAATCTTAAAGATTAACTGCTATTTTCAGAAATCTGATAAAAATCAGTAGTATGATCATCTCAGCTATCCTGTATATATACTTAGATAATTTTCCCCCCTCCTTTTTTTTCCCTGATCTTCTCTCCTTTCCCTAATCTCCATTGTTTATTCCTACATTCAGTTTCTTCCTGCCTTACTGCATCCTTTGTTCTTTTCAGATTTTATTATTTCAATATGATGTTCACATATATGGATCTGATTTATTTCACTTAGGAGTACAGCCTCTAGTTGCATCCATTTACCTACAAGGGCCTCAAGTTTGTCTTTCTTTATAGCTGAGTAATCCTCTATTGTATAAAAATATATTTTTTTTATCCATCCCTCAGTTGATGGATATATGGATTGTTTACAAAATTTAACTAAGAGTCCATGAGAGAAAAAAAAAAACTGTATGGAAAATACTTGAAGGAATCAACACCTGGATCTCATCTTATTCAGAAGTTTCTGCACATCAACAGAGTGAAAAGACAACTCACACACAGAGAAAAAAAATCTTAACCAAGAGTCTCTCAGACAAAGGACTTCTATCTAGAATATATAAAGAACTAAAAAACCATCAGGCCCCCCAAATCAAAGACCCAATCCAAAAATGGGCATCTGAGATGAATACACACTTATCAGAGGAAGGAATACAACTGGCAAATAAATACATGAAAAAATGTTCCAGAGCACTTGTCATCCAAGAAATGCAAATTAAAAGAACACTGAGATTCCGTCTTACTCCAGAAAGAAGGGCTAACATAAAGAAATCAACTAATAACAAATGCTGGAAAGTCTGTTTGGGAAAAAGCACTCTTCTTCTTTGCTGATGGGAGCGTAGACTGACACAACCACTATGGAAATCAGGGTGGAGATTCCTCAAAAAGACAGGATTAGAAGTACCATTCGACCCAGCTATTGCCCTTTGTAAAAGAACTGAATACACCATCCCACAGTGATATATATGTACTTCCATGCTTATAGCAGCTATAGAGAATTTGAAACATTTTGTTAGTTACAAGAATATTTTTAAACAAACATTTGGATTTTTCTTTAAAAAACACTAGATTTTTTTGAGCTGAGCACACATATTATGGAAAGAGTTTTTTCTATCACTAATTATTTAGCCAACTATTTTGATGTGATATAATTTCATTACATGCTTAACAGTGTTGTTCATAGCATTAAAATATATTATATGTGGCTCTGATTTATTTCACTAATGAGTATATCTTTAAGTGGCATCCACTTAAATATAAAGGCTTCAAATTTATTATTTTTTATAGCTCAGTAATACTCTATTATATAAAGATACCACATCTTTTTCAACCATTCTTTATGTGAAGGGCATCTTGGTTGTTTCCAAGCTTTGGTTATCACAATTTGTGCTGCTATAAACAAAGGCACACATATATCACTATGATATGATGTTTTCAGTTTCTTCAGGAAAATTTCCAGTGGGGGATAGCTGACTTGAATGGGATTTCGAGTCCTAGTTTTTTAAGGATTCTCCACACTGATTTCCATAATGGTTGTACCAATCAGTCTACATTCCCACCAGCAGTGGAGAATGGTTCCATTTTCCCACAGCCTCTCCAACATTTTTTGTTGGTTGATTTCTTTATGATGGACATTCCTTATGGGTTGAGATGGTATCTCAGTGTTGTTTTAATTTGCATTTCACTGATAGCTAGTGATGTGGAGCATTTTTTTCATGTATTTATTCACTTCTTTATTTTCGTCCTCTGAGAAGTGTATGTTCATCTTGGATGCCCATTCTGGATTAGGTCTTTAAATTTAAGGACCCTAATGTTTTTTAGTTCTTTATAAATTCTACAGAACAGACCTTTGTCGGAGTGTTTAATAGCTAAGATATTTTCGAAATTTGTGGGTTGTTTTTTCACTTTGTTGGTAATTTCTTTTGACACGAAAACTTCTTAATAAGAGAAGTTGTTAATTATTTGTTAATTATTTCAAGTATTACCCAGTTGTTAATTATTTCAAGTATTACCCATGTGACTTGATTTTTGTGTAAACATCGTATAGTCTCCCTAGCACAAGAACTCAAAAGAAGAAATATAAACAGAAAGATATAACACAATTAAAAAGAAAGTGAGAACTTGAGGATTGGACAACAAAGACAGGGCAAAGAGAAAAGCTGGGAAACATAACAGGGGCAAAGCCATACATTTATACACACAGGATGGGTAAGGCAATGATCCTGAGAAACATCAGCAGGTTTTTGAAACTAGCAGTTAATTGGTAGAATTCTCACCCTGACTAACTATACATGCTGATACCTATGAACCAAGCAACTGCACTGAAGATAGCAATGTGTAATAGAAGGGTCACGCTTGGAATGCCTGTCATTCTGGTCTTCTACATGCGTAGTACTTGTCATGACATACCAATTATTACCATATTTTCTCTCAAGTAAATGTTTGTTTCTTTGGTTTTTTTGTTTTAAAGGGTAATTAATGAAGAAAAGACACAAGGAAAAAAATGTCACAGGACTGTCCTGTTACAATGCTATATATGGTTAGATTTCTAAATTTCTGAGTAAAAATACGTAGTTGTTTATTCATAGTCTTTAAATATTTTTCAGTTTTTAATTTTTTTCCTCCATATTCTGTAGGGACTTAAAGTTTAACATATCAATACTTGATGGAAAATACCTGTTCCATGTTATGCCTAAAATGTTTGATATTGAGACAGATAGTGAGGTTAAACCCAACTGCGTATGTTGTAGGGTAATAATAAGCTTCTCTTCTGGAGGTTAACAACCTAAGTTTGCAGATGAAAAATTAGAGAAATAGAAGGGCTGCAAGAACAGCCAACATTTTTCCCCTAGCCTTTCAGGTCAGTGAAAACTCAGGATATAGGAGAACCCATACTGTAAAATCATGTAACTCAGTTGTGTCCCAAATATTCTGATCAAGGAGATTATGGGGCCACAGAGCAATATGATTGATGTGGTACAGTGTTCTAAGGAGAGTCACAGGGAGAGAAAACATTCTCTCAGGCTTTCACAGAGAGCAAATTGGTCAAGCAATGGCCATGACTCATTCACATGGCTGACACTGACAAAGGATCTGCAAACTGCGGTACAGGGTTACAGGATAAATCCTGAGGGTTCTTGACTGAACTTATCAGATACAAAAGTTACATTTCTTGTTATATAGGCCTTGCTTTATCTTGGTCTTAACCATCCAGCAGAAAAGTATAACAACGAGGTATATAAAGTAAAGCCATATTAATATGCTGAGCTGTGAAAGGCTCAAGTCAAAAACTTCTGTGGATAACCCACTACTACTGTGGACTGCTGGACTGTGTTGGATTATTTTGCTGAATTCATGCACCTATAGTATCTAGATGCAATGGAATACCCATCTCTGGCAGGACTAAACAAAAAAGGGGATACAGAGGAAGGACCATTTTGCATCTGTATATGCAGAATAGTTAGGACAGATATACATCTACTTTCGCTGAATTCAATGAGAAGAAAGATGTGTACTAATAATGTTTGGACAGGATATCCTGTCTACATCTTGTACTATGGATAACCACTAAGAAGATAACAATGTACAATGTACTAATTATTGAAAGTGTTCTATTAATCAGCTTTGAAACTGTCTCATTGCTATTTGTTTCTCAATAAAGTAAAATAAAATAAAATTAAATAATACTATGTTATAGGGCTGGCCAGATGACTGAGTGGATTAAAGCACCTACTTTAGCAGAGTGCAGTGGGTAGGGCTTGATTTCCTGGCCTGCTGAACAAGCCTCACTCCTGGGGCACGCTGGGACTGTGACTGAGACTGAGTGTGCTGGTGTGTGCCTATAATCTCAGCACTTGATAGGCTGAAAATAGGAAAATCACTACAAGTCTGATCTACATATTGAGACCTTGTACACACTGTCCTAAATTCATTTAAAAAAAATAAAAATC
>NW_004524675.1:3209730-3233957 GCF_000260255.1 Octodon degus | reverse complement strand
AGATAAATAGATATAGAATTAATATAGAAAAAATGAAAACAAGATATTATTGTTCATAAAGTAGTAGTAGCATTGTAGTAAAAGTGCTATTATTTCTTTGTGCTTTTCTGCATTTTATAAATTTTCTAGAATGATCACATTACTTTTTACATTATGAAGTGGATTCAATATTTAATGTAAATCCAAGGTCTAAGTGGGGATAATCAACCCTCATATTAAAATTTAAAAATTTATTTTCAAAATAAAATACAATGAAACAAATTACTTTGTAATTCTACTCAGTATAACAAGGATTGAGTCATCCTTCTTCAGTCTCTGTCTCTGTTTCTCTCAATGGTTTCTTTACTTCCACCCATAACAAAATAATTAGTGGAAAATAAATACTAAAATAATAATTCCAAGAAGATGAAAGTTGAAAATTTCTTCATCTTAAGTTTATAATAATTTTCTAAACCATTTTTATGAATGGAAGAAAATTATGTAAACTACATGGGAAGAATCAAGTGACAACTGTAGTTTTGTATGTATCTAATAGTGGCTGAGTGTAGTTATGATACAGTCATTTTTAAAATAGTGACCTCGAACAATCATATTACTACTCAAGCACAAGGTCCTGAATTCAATTCCTAGAAAAAACGACAACACTGATTCACAGTTAATATAATTGCTGACTAGTAATGAATATTTTCCCATGTAGTATATTTCAATAAAACACCAGCAATTTCTATAACTCTAATTCTAACACATTTTCTCAATTTTACTACCACAATACTTAATACAACAAACAACAAAACAAAATGATGAAGATGGAATAAACAAGAATATCTCTCAAGTCTTGGGCCATGGCCTACAGCACCTTTTTTTTTTTTTCGGAACCAGGGATTGAACTCAGATCTTTGTGTTTGCCAGTCAAGCGCTTATCCTACTGAGCCATCTCCCCGGCCCCCTACAGCACACTTTACAATCATAAAATTCCTTTGAAATCTCTTGTTTTATCTTGAAATCAGAGATATTTGGCTGTATTTTCTTTAATCTCACTTAAAATGAGATTCTGCTTACATTTTATACTTAAGAAGATGTTCTTATAGGTGTTTTGTCAACTTTCTAAATTCATTTTTAGAATAGACCCATTAGAAGTTACAAAAATTTTGCAAATAAAATTAGTACTGTGATTTTAGTGGAATTAGTATTAATAATTACTACTACTGCTATAACAGTAAACATTATTGCCTTCAAACTAGATTGTGCTGTTTTACATTTATCCATGTTAATTTCCATGAAACTATTTATGGTAGGTTTCATTAAGAAATGAAAAACTGAGGCTTAGTTTCCACATCTGAAACATGACATAATGGTAGAATTTATTGTGTTTATTATTATTATTATTTTTTTTTTTTTTGGTACAGGGTCTCACTAGCAGTTCACATTCATAGTGATCCTCCTGTTTTCCGCCTCCCCAGCAGCTGGGATTGCAGGCGTGCCACACACCTGGACTCCATTGCTGGCTTAGTGTGCCCCGGGGGTGGGACTAGTGCAGCACGTGGTGCCAGGGATCAAACACCAGTCCCTGTGGCTTGCCTAAGCAAGCACTTAATCCACTGAGCTATCTTGCCAGTCCTGTAAATGCTATTTTTTTTTAGAGAATTGTGAATTTAAAATGCTTATTTTAATGACTGACAGAGCTCCCAGTAGTTGCTTATTGTTGCCTCAATGCCATAATGCTGTGGTTCAAAATATTTTTGACAGGAAGACACTTAATACAGTTAAGAATTTTCTGAAACAAGTTTCCATCAGGCCCATTCAATAGCAATAGCAGTAGCGATCAGCTGATAAAATTTCCATTTTTATCATTGTAACAATATATGTATACCTCCAAAATTGTAGTAAATATTACTTTTGTTTCTACCCAATGCTTAGCACTATATGAGGATCTACTAGCGAGGCATCATCCTGACAGATGTGGATAGTGAGAAGCTCTCCTCCTGTCAGTGAAACAATCCTGGCAACTCTGGTGATTGGCCCTGCTGTTCTAGTCCTTTCCTCCTGTGTGTAGCTAGTTCTGCTTTGGCTCAATAGCCTCCCAAAGTGTGGTCCTTGCCTTTGGCTAGTCCTTCTTTCATATTCCATCTTTCGAAGGATCTGATGTATTACCTGTTAGCTCAGTCAAATGTGAAAATACTATTGCTAAACTTTTAATTCATCATCAAGCAAAACAGAATAGAAACAAGGAATAAGAATTCCATTATCAGGTAGATCTAAGGTTCAATTCTAATGTGTATGTTGGAGCCACAGGGAAAGTAGGCAATTTATTTTGTTCTCAACTTCCTTGTACATATAAGGTGAAAAGGTCCAAACTCATAAAATGGTTGGAGAATTAAATGAGGTAAGATACGTAAATCTCTTAAGTGCAGTGGTACAGAATAAGCTCTGATCACTAAAAAAAAAAGATATAGCTTAGCAAGCCATATTCCTTGTAAAATTTATAATATTAAAGGTTATATTATGTAGCCTCCGAATGGTGCATAAAATGTTTATAAACACGGAGGCTTTTATTTGAACTCAGAATATTAATATTCTAACAAACTTCACACTAAAGGAAACAAACAATAGTTACTTTTAAGTTCTATTGAGAGAAAAATGGAATTTATAAAGAAACATCTTTTCACTGTATTCTTTGCAAATTTCAAAACAAAAGTGACCTAGTCAAATCCCCCTTTTGTTGGTTCATTCGAACTAAACAGTGAAATGTATATGAGAAAAGTATACCTCATTTTTTAATAGTGAAAAACTCCAATAAAAATACTCATGGAATAGCAATTTATCTTCAGAGTATGAAGCATCATGGATTTTCTGATGTTCATCCCAGAAAATACATAAATTATTGAGTATTTCTACACAGAAACTTGTTATTAGGTCACTTGGTACAATAATGGATGAAGTAATCATGAGGACATTTTAGTGGCAAAATCATTCCTTCATTCCTTTATTTTCTTAGACAATGTAGCAATAGGTTCAAGAGTACAGTGCAGCCTTGCCCATTCTCTTTAAAGGGCAAATAAAATGCAGAGCAATAAAACAACTTAATGAGTCTCTAAAGACAAATACTTCATGAAAGAAAACCTAAGAAGAACAAGAACAAATTCCTCATCGCATATTGTTATTAGGATTATATAATGAACACAGCAAGTTCACATAAGCGGAAAAAGAAGTTTTCAGCTTAAATAAATCTTTAAAAATCTAAGACATATGGCTGGGCCATTTAAAAATCATCTTTTATCACATACACCAAAATAATGAAAATTTGTATCTGGATTTGTTCTTAAAATATGCTGACAACAGAGAAACTGTGTTTAGAAAAATGTGTTTTGGCAATGTGATAAAAGGAAACATACACAGATTTATTTCTATGTAATATGTTACCAATCATTTCAGTCACCTGTTACTGCAATATTTTACTACTGAGGCTCAATTAAATCAAGTCTTTATTGGTGCAGTAATACGGTTCTATGAAATACAACTGTATTGTAGTGTTCATGGTAGTGTTGACTTCTGAAAAACAGTGCAAACATAACCTGAGACAAGAAGAGACATGCTTCACAGTGATAAGAATTCAATCCTCTACAGAGAACAGCTAATAAAACAATTGGAGAAAAATAAAACAAAACCACATAGTTTTAAATGCAATCAGAAAAGATGTAGCATTTACTGCTTTCTCAAAAGAACATTCAACAATTAAACAGATAATAATTATGAGCTAAATAAACTCCCACACTTTAGGAAACATTCTTCAAAATGTAATCACTGTAAGAATGAGCTAGTGTTTGTTGCATCCTCTAAATTCCCACACAGCAGAAAGATATCCTAGACAGGCTTTCTAATTTCAAATGCTCAGCTCTGCACACTTTGTCATAACCTTTACAGAAACAAGTCAACTTTGTGAACTCTTTTGAAAACAGTAAAGGCTGTGCCCCTGCAATGGAATGTCTTATGTTTGTCCCAACCTCAGATTCTTGCTGTGACTAATCAGACATTCACCAGCTTCCCTTCTCCCCATAGAGACCAAGTGAGAATGAATACTCATTTAAAATACCTACCAGGAGCTCAAGCCTTCTCCATAATATAACTCAAAGTACTCAAAAGGAAGGCTAACCTTATCTTTGACAAAGGGGCCAAACAGTTTCAGGGTAAATCCTGAGGGGATTTGACTGACCTCGTCAGATAGAAAAGTTACATTTCTTGTTATATAGGCCTTGCTTTATCTTTGTCTTAACCATCCAGCAGAAAACTATAAAAATGAAGTATAAAAAGTAAAGCCATATTAATATGCTAAGCTGTAAAAGACTCAAGTCAACAAGTTCTGACATTGCCAACAAGTTCTGACATTGGCAGGCCTATGGGTAACCCACTACTATTATGGACTACTGGATTATTTTGCTGAATTCACACAACTACAATATTTAAATGGCAAGGGAATACCCATCTCTGACAAAACTAAACAAAAAAGGGGGACATAAATGAAGGACCAGTTGGTAGTAAAAAATAGATATACATATAGAAATAGATATAGATAGATAGGATAGATATACAGCTACTTTTGCTTAATTCAATGAGAAGAAAGATTTATACTAATAGTGTTCAGACAGGATATCCTGCCTGCATCTTGTACTATGGATAACCACTAAGAAGATAACAATGTACAGTGTATTAATCATTGAAACTGTCCTAATAATCAGTTTTGAAACTGTCTCATTGCTATTTGTTTCTTAATAAAATTAATTTTTAAAAAAGGAAGGCTAAAGATTTCTCAAAACAAGTAGCCAGGAAAAGCAATTTTCTCAGAAAAAATGAATGCTAAGGTCCTTTTTTCTGCAAAATACTAATTATAGCAATGACTGCTCATTTCTTCAACTCAGTGAGTAGCAAAGCAAAATCTGCAACAAAACTCTTGCTCTCTCTAAAGCTAGATTGTCCTGTCTCTCTCTCTCTCTCTCTCTCTCTCTCTCTCTCTCTCTCTCTCTCTCTCTCTCTCTCTCTCTCTCTCTCAGCTTTTTGACTCCAGGTTTCAGGATTTTACTATTCAGTTCCAGTTTAGGTGGCCTTCAACCCACTTTGTAGCCCAGGCTGGCCTTTAATTTGCAGCAGTCTCCCTGCCTCAACCTCCTAAGTGCTGGAATTATGGGTTTGTGCCACCAAACCTGGCTTATCTATACTGTCTTTAACCTTATATTTTAATCCATATCATTACTTGTACTTTATCTTTTAAGGTTTATATTTGCATTGTCATACTTGTATTTTTGTTACTGTAAGGCACCTCAAGCCCTGCATATAAAGAGGCATTAAGTACTCTAGAAAATATGCCAACTATACCCCTCTGTGTCATTCTCACCTACCACACTCATCCCAGCCAGACACCCAAAATTTAATTCTTAACCATGTAGCAGGAACCCACCACTAATTAGTGTTCCTGAAATTCCTGAAACTTAAATTTCCTCTGGGTCTTCACTGTTTGCTCTTTGATTTAAGGCCTCTCCTGAAATCCTCTCTGTCCTCTCTGTTCCCTTTTCCCTCACCACCTCCCCTTTCTCCTCCATTTCCCTCTCCTCCATCACCTCTTCCTCCTCTTTTTTCTCTCTCTCCCTTGCTTCTCCCTTCTCTCTCTCTCTTTGGCTTCCTTTCATGTAAAATCTTTGGATGTAATTCTATCATATCCAGAGGTTTTCCCATCAGAAAATAACCTTACAGGGCTGGGGAGATGGCTCAGTAAAATAAGCGCTTCCCTGGCAAGCACAAGGGCCTGGGTTCAATTCCTGGTTCCGCAAAAAAAAAAAAAAAAAAAAAAAAGAAAGAAAGAAAGAAAATAACCTTAGATAAGTACTATATATGGAACAGATGGGATGAGGTGGAAAGGGCCATGACAGAGACAACAAAAGCCTCCTAGAGGAGGCTCTGGGAATAAAGGGCTGACAAATGTCATTTAAACACAGTGAAAGACTGTTTGAAATCACTGTGCTCTGTTAAAGTATAGCTTTTCTTTTCTTTTAGAGAAAGCGACATCCAAGAAGAAGACTTTCTGTGAGTAAGCATATTTCTTATCAAAAGAAAAAAAGAGAATAACTATAATGATAAATACAGCCAGAGCTGTTCTCACTGCTCCTGGTGATCAAATTCTTCTCTTACTTAGAGGTGAGCAGTTCTATCAAGGGACACTGAGTGTTAGCATATGCCTTCTGTTAGGGTTGACAATGAAATTAAATATCTCCACTAATCAGAATAAAGACTTTCCATAGGTCAGTTTATAAACCACATGAAAACATCCTTCCTTCAGTATTTTCCGCTGAGGCTTTGAGGAATGAGGAAGTGTGAGGTCAAGCCGATTGGCATCATCCACTTGGGAACCCAGAATACCATCTGGCATTGCTGCCCACAAATATGAATCCATCACAAACTGGCACTTAGGAGGACAAATTTCTAATAAAGTTTGAAAGAAACCTTCAGTTGTATCAACTCTCATCTGAATTTTGTCCAACATTTCTTTCCAGTGAAAGGCTCTCTGGACTCTCAGTATTATCATAAAATGACCAAAGTAGCCCCCAACATGAATTTCTGAACATGTTTCATTATGCTTAAAATTGTAATGCATCTGTGACTCTTGAGACTTTGTCAACTGATCAATGGTGACAGTGAGGAAAAACAGGTTAAAATGAATGTTTCTTAAACAAAAATAGAAAAAAATCCTTATATAAACAATGCCCATAATGAAACATAACAGCAACCACCATTAAATATCATAATTTCCTGATAAAGAAAAGGCTTATGAATCAAATCATATTGTTAATAAATAATCTCAATAATAAGGGGACCATCCATAGATTTCAAATTTATCACAAACCAGAAAAGATACATTTTATACATGCAACATATGAGATTCATAATTTTCCTAGGCAAACAAACCTTTCAGGTTATACCATGTGAATCAATAGTTACATTTTGAAGTTACAAAGAAGAAGAAGAAGAAACCCTTGAAGGACTTCATAATTACATAAATCAGCAATTCTGCAAAACTATTAGCCCTCTTTCAGGCTTTGTTGAGTATTTTAAAAACTAATTTCTACCACTAAGATGTTTACAATTAAAGAAAAAAAATGACTATATAGGCACCTATGACATCTCAGAAAAGTCACTGGAAGAAAAGGAAGATAGATTTTGTTCCCCAGAATCTGCTGTAGAAATAATGAAATAAAAATATTTTGGGTGCCACCCATGCATCAGTGTTATTTTATTAAAAGGCTGGAGTAACTTCAACATGCACATGAGGTTGGAAGCCATTCACGTGGGAACAGAAGCAACAATCAAGTAACTCCAAATGCCTGGTACTAAGGCTCCTGAGGAGTGCCCAGTGAGCCGTCCTGCTCAGGGGTATTTCTGCCGTCTGCTCTGCCTTCTCTGCCTTCTCTGAGGTGAGCATTAGTGTCTACGGAAATATCCCATTTGTAAGATTTGCATGTAAAGCACTGTACTGATCCTCATATTGTGGGAATCACTTATTCCCAAAATCATAATTACTTTTCAAGGCTGCTATGTAAACATGTCACAGAGCTGCAGGTATAGTAAATATACCTTTTCTCCAAGACTAGTTTTCCATGAAAAGCAAATGTTGTTACATCATATGAGTTCTTAATGAATAGAATGATTTGTTCTAATGGTGTTTGTAAATAGGATCACAAGTCCGCATCTTGTACAGCAATTAACCACTAAGAAGAATATATGCAGTGTATTATTTGTTGAAACTGTACTTCTGATTGGATTTGAAACTGTCTCATTGCTATCTGTTTATCAATAAAACTTTGAAAAAAATGATATTGCTCCAAAAAAATAAATAAAAGAAATCTTTAAGGCATTTTCCCTCCAATTGTAGGCTTTTTCTTTCAGTGCTTATCAGTGGGCTTGAGAGATATGAACGTGGTGCCCATGTTGACATTCATTATTAATTTCTCTTTATTTTATAATGAGCATACAAACAATTTTAAACTATTGTTTCAGAAATAAAAAGCAAACATGATCTAAGTCCATAAGCAACAAAATCAATTTATGACTCCAAAATAAAATCAGAGTGATTATGTTTAATAGCCTCAGGTGTTCCAAAACTTCAGATATGTAAATAAAATTTTACTTCTCAATTTGTTAAAGTCATAATGTGGAAATCTTCAAACAGTAGTATTTAAGATGAAACGTTAAAATTCCTGCTAAAGACAAATGAGGTACCATGAATTTTTAAAAATTATTTTGTAAGGTTTCTCATTTGTTACTTTATTTTTGAAGCTCAAAGTATTACTTAAAAACTCAGAAATTTAGTGCTTTGTTTGACCAAGCAGCAAACAAGTTATGCATTTCCAAGAATTTATTGCAATTTTAAAACTCTGTCCTACCCCATATAAATACATTGGACACCTTTACTTAATTTCATAACTATCATCTCCTAATTCAAATTAAATTCAGTACAAGATATATTGTTATCAGCTCTTACTATGAAGTCATGTAGAATCTAATGCTCACATAAAAAATAAGTTACAGAGAGTTGAGAAGTTTTCTAGCTTGGACTGCTGAATTTATTCTGTACCTGGATTCATCTGAATGCAATAGCTGTTATCATGCTTTAACTCATCCTAAAAGACGTTGTTCACTGCATTCACAGGGTGTGTGGCTTGGTGACAGACTGTGTGCTGAGCTTAGGAAGTGAGACATCCTGGATTCAGTGTCTCTTGGACTAAGAAGGAGGGGAATACATATATGCTCATTAATGAGTCTACCCAAGAATTCTTAAGACGAAGTGAAATTCACTCTAGTTTTAATCCAAAGTAGATAGCTTTCAGACATCATTCCAATGGATAATTTATTCCTCATCTTATACTTTTCTTGTCTAATTGTTTTTTTATTGAAATTCATTATAAGGGACGGGCACATAGCTCCACAGCATCAGTCCCTGCCTGGCAAGCACCAGGTTCTGAGTTCAATCTCTAGCACTGAAAAATAAAAAAAGGAAGAAGAACTAATAAATTCATTATAAATCTTAGATCTCAAATATGTTTTTCTGGTCCCCAATGTGTGCATGCATGTGCATGTGTGGTGTGTGTGTGTGTGTGTGTGTGTGTGTGTGTTTTGGAGAAGCTAGGTCTCCAAAATAACTTGGAAATGGATGCTAAACTGCTGAGCCTTTTTATATTCTTTGTTTCAGTGTGTAAGACATAAGGTGAAGCATTCACATATTTCTCCTTCTGAGATAACAAGCGGTTTCTTGAGAACAAGTGAGAATAGTTCTGAAAATTGTATGTGTAGTCCTTCTTTCCACAGAGATGGCGAACTCGGTGTATCTCTCTGAAACTTTGTTCTGTACGCTGACCAGTAGACTTGAGGAAGGTTCACAATAAAAAAACTAAAACTGTCACTAAAAAAGATTGTGGTATGTGTGCATGCATGTGTGTATGTGTGTGTGTGTGTGTGTATGTGTGTGTGTGTGTGTAGTTTCTGCACATAATCTCCCACAATGCTCTGGGAAATGTGGTTGTATTATGGCATGTGCATGTGTGCATGAAGAGGAAGCATCTATCGCCAGAGCTTTAATTTATTCTTGCAAGCATGCGCACTATCACGGATCCAAATGTCCAAGAAAGCCTTAAAATTAGCAAGATGATCTTGGTCTAGCTGAGAGTGACAGACATGAGCTGAGAAATTAAGCAGGTTTCAGAGTCACAGAGTATTATAATGATGTACATAGCATTTAGTTAGGTGTCTAATCACTTCTAGCTTCTGTGAAGAGCTATTGATCTCGAGATAGATTATGGAATCAATCCAAGAGAAGGCAATGAATCACAAACCATTCATCTATGCAGTTGCTGAACTCTCTCAGTTGCTGTGGATTCGTCACAAAGATATTTGTTTCTGGATATTATAAATCAGCTATGTGTCAGAGTGGTCAAATGATATTGTAGATTTATAGGTGTGGAAATGTCTTGCACTAGTATGCTATCTCCCTGATTCTAATCAGAGCACATTAGTCAGTGATTGCTTCTGTGTCTTTTCAGTGGCATGACCAAACTCCTTGGCTTTCCAGGTAGCCAAATTCCTATTATTGATGCCTAACTACACTATCATGGGAGCCTTCAGTCCTTACCACTCACTTAGGAGATAGTTTTCTTTTGTAATTATTACAACTGTCCTTGCTTCTGATCTGTGAAAGTTGAATGACTTTTATCTTCACACAGCTTAGCAGCAGCAGCAAGATCCATAGCCCATATCTATTGTTTCATGACATTGGTGCTTCTGAGTATTACACTATGAAACAATTTCTTTATAAGAAACAATTTTAGCCTAGACTTGGATTTGCTCAATTGATAGAAAAATCCTTGGATTACAATGAAACTTATAAATCATTAAATCAGATGTTCCACTACATTCTAGATATTAGTCATCAAGCCTCCACATAAATAATCCTTACGGCAAGCTGTCACTTCTTCACTTTCATACAGCATTATTAGAAAGCCCATGCTTTCATTAAGTGCAAATCTTCCTCCTAGTAGTTCTAGTTATTGGGTTCTACTTCTAATTTTTGGAAAAATGCTAGTCGTTTCCTTCCTCTTCCACTGAGTGATACGTTATTTCTTAGGACAAACATATGGGAGTAGGGGTATAAAAGACCTCAAGAAATTTTATAGTGATATCACAAACTTCAAAATAAAAATATATGCTCATCATTTAAATGTGCATGTCTAGATTCCCAAGCAATCAATTTATCTATGTGATTGTGCCACTAATACATTATAAAACAGAACAAAACCCTTGTCATCTATCCAGGAAGCAGAGGTCTTGGTGAACAGTTAGGCTGGCTAGTATTTAAAGCAGATAAAGTATATCAAGCCTAGTAATGTCTCACTACATCAAACTTATGAACTCAGTTAAACACACTTATCCTACAGGTTTTAAATTATCTCTAAATTGGGGACATTGGGAAAACATAATTTTTGTGTTTTTCTGTTAAATACCTAGAAACCACTCAGATATAAAAGTAAAAAAAAAATAATGGTATAACATTATATCTGAGGGACAGATACTCCTATTTCTTTTTTTTTCTTTCTTTCTTTTTCAGGGATATAATTTCATTATATTTAACTTTCTCACAATATAACAAATTTTAACTTTATACTTATTGTGTTTAATATGTATCCTTGACATGTTTTTCCATATGACACATAACGCCACAACAGAATCCTAAATTTGTTGTGTTTTAAAAATGAGGCATCTCATGGCTGGGGAGATGGCTCAGTAGAATAAGCACTTCCCTGCCAAGCGCAATGGCCTGAGTTCAATCTCTGCTTCCCCCCCCCCAAAAAAAAAAAGTCAGCTCTCTGATCACAAACAATTATAATCATATATAGCATAGGCATGTATTCAGGTTTAAGTAATCAGGTAGCACTATTTTCAAATAGACAATGATATTTATCCTGAGTGAAGAAACTAGAGAAATGTATATATTTTAATCAAGTCAGGATCAATGATAAAGGTATTTCAAAATTTTTTCTACACTATTGCACATACAGAGACATATTTAATTCTAATTATGATTTCACTTTAATCTTTTATTTTTTTAAAGGTCATCATAGTTTTTTTTATTTATTTATTTATTTATTTATTTATTTATTTATTGTGTGTGTGTGTGTGTGTGTGTGTGTGTGTGTGTGTGGCCAGCTCAGCCCACCAGGGGGTGGGGCTGGCTGGCATGTGGTGCTGGGGGATTGAACCGCGGTCCACTGTGCTTTGCTAAGCTTGTTCTAAGTAGGTGCTTTAGACCACTGAGCCATCTCTCCAGCCCCTCACTTTAATCTTTTAAAATACATATATAGAGTGGAAAATAGTGGAGAATCTCGTATGGAGCATGGAGTCATAAGTTTTATGCCTGACTTTGTCTTTCATTGGTCCTAGGGAATGATTCTAACAGGAAATCATTCCATATTACCTATGTCAATAGAATAAATAATTAAATAAATTAAATAAGTTAAGAAATTTGTAATAATATATATGCATTCCTTCAGATAGAAAAGTATAATTTAGTTAAAGCTTTAAAATGTACAAGTATTTTGGTAAATGATTTAAAATCTGAATTCATCATAAAAAGAATAGATTGTATTTTATTTTATTCTACTAAACTATTTTATTTAATGTTCAATATTTTTCAGTCTGAAAAAACTAATAACTATAACTATAAAATTTATCAAGCTCATAATATAACAGACACTATTTTAATTGATTTGCATTAATAAACACACTTAATATCCACAGCAATTAGATATTATCTCCAATTTTAGATGAGAAAACTGAAGCACATGAAGATATTTCTCCAGGTCTCATAGGCAGTCAGTAGGTTTGAAGGCAGGAAGCTGGTACTAGGATTTACTTCCGGCCACAAAGCACGCTCGCCTGTCATATACAACAATACCTAATTCACAGAGGACACTAAGTCATTATTTGAAAACTGATCAGACACAAATTGCAAGAAGAATGCATGGTATCTTGTGCTTAAAATGTGATAATTGTAAGCAAGCCCTTTTCCATGGCTCTCAGGATGAGAACACGTAGGCTAAGCAGTTCAGGATTGAAACACACATTGGGTAGTTTTTACGGACTGGAGAATAAGATAGCTGGGCCTATGACCCTGGAACCAGACACATGGGCCCTAGGTAGGAAATGCAACCTCTCGGGGGCTTAGTTTACTCTTTGGTGATGTAGAGACAAAGATGCTGGCATAAGAGGTACCCACAGCATAGGATTAATGTGAAAAACAGGTGAGACACATAGCAAACATTCTATAGGTCTGCTGTCATTATTACAGTCCAGCTCCTTCACCTATCTCTTTTTAGCCCATGACTACTTATGGTTAGGAAATCTTTTTATTCATTCAAAAATAGGCTGTTTGAGCTGATCTGCCTGACTTGTAAAGGTTGACTCCAATTGCTGCTAACGGGAAATCTGTGTGAGTCTGTTCGTTCTCATTAACCAATGTCAAGACTTGCTAATCCCAGATTGTTTTGAGACCCTGGGGAGGGTGAAGAGAATCACAGAATGCAAATGTTCATGTGCTGCTCATGTGCTAGATGCCCTTGACAATCAGCAGATCTTTTGCTTGTTTCTTCTAACTAACTCAAAATTGCTTAAAAAATTGTTCACTGTAAGGAAGACTTTTGGTGTCTCTTGGAGTTTTGGTTAAGGGGCCAAGGAACTGCTCTCAGTCATGCAATGTGGAGAGAACAGAAGGAAGTTTGCCCAATTCCTTCTCCCTTTGAGAGCTGTTCAGAGCTGCCTTTCCCTTTTTTCTGACACCTCATAGGATGCACACAGCAAACAGAATGTGGGAAGCTCTCTCCAGAAGATTCTACATGCTACACACGATACTGCCTTCTGAAAAACAGAATTTCTGGATCAAATTAATATCTTTCTTTCTTTCTTTCTTTCTTTCTTTCTTTTTTTTTTTTTTTTTTTTTTTTTTTTTTTTTTTTTTTTTTTTTTTTTTTTTTTTTTTCCGGGAATTAACTCAGGCCCTTGCACTTGCCGGGGAAGTGCTTATTCCACTGAGTCATCTCCCCAGCCCCAATATCATTCTTTTAAACTGTCAAGCACACACACACACACACACTCACACACAAAAAAAATCACTATTTTTATAATAACAGCCCAGCCAAAACACACATACTTGCTGGAACCTTGACCCTCCCTAAAATTACACAAATCTATCAAGCAATTTATTTTCTAACTATATTCCTGTATAATCAAAAATGCGTTTTAACAGAATGTTCTTTTTATTTGTTACTATACCTTGAGTGAGAGAATGCAAATAAATTTATGGAGCATGTCACAAAATTCACATTTAAAAGTGAAAGGAATTTCCAGCCACTTTGATGATAGTCCTTTAGAATCCATCAAGGAACAAGGCACAGCACATACACAGTGTTGGGACACTCGGAATCATCAGCAAAGGCTGACTAATTAAAACAAACACTGTTGTCTAACTTTAATTGACTTGGCAAGTTTCCTTTCTTTTTAGAATCTTCCCAAATTAATTCCTCACCCCTGGATGACCACAGGAGAACAGGCTGTGAGCTACAGATGCGAAGCGATGAGGATGGAGACCTGCGTGGGCATCCTGCATCCGTCCCTCGCCACTCAGATAGAGTGAGGTTAATTAGTAAGATCGTCTCTAAAGCCTGCATTTTTAAAAGCCTTTTTTCTTGGGCCTCTTGCAGTTAAAAGATAGCTGTAAACTACTTGGAACAATGTCTAGGGCAGGACTTACCTAAACTCATAAAATGGTGCCAGTAATATAACTATTACATAGTACACTCAATGCATTACTTTATATTTAGCCGCTGAGTGGGGCGGTAAATTTGGTAAAATGAGAAAATGAATTTTAAACCTCATTCTGAGATGTTAGAACACCGTACCTCCACCTTGACAGTCAGAGAAAAGTCTCAGTCTTTTATCCTAGCTGTATAGTTTCAATAGAAGCAGTAGAGGAATAGAAGGAGAGATGACTGAATTGAGGAATACGTTACCTATTAACCGATGCCTACAATGCACACCTTCTTAAACGTAGTTCATAGCATATAAAGCTTGGGTGTACACCCTGACTGGCTCAACGTTAGCTTTCTAGGATCACTGCTTTCACCATCTCTTAGTCAAACTGCTCCGGAGTCCTCCCTATGAGAAGTCCAGAGCCCGCCGCAAGACTTTGAGGCTACCGAACTAGCATGAGTTCTGAGCTTCCCCATATAGTCCTGCATCTCTTGTGCATTCCCACCTATAGATGCTGTCTTTTATCTTGCTTGCCCCCATACTGCCTAGCAAAGATCTTCTTTCATGGCTTCACAATAATGTCCAAGCATCAGAATACATAGGAATAAATCAGGGGATTATAGAAGATAACACCAAAACCAACTAGATTTATACTGATACCTTATTAAGAACTTCCAGTGGGCAATGTGGTGTGATATTTTCTATTCTGCTCTTACATCATTGTACTTTACACTGCTTTTTTAAATACTGGAGCTTCAGCAAACTGATTTCAAAATTCCCTAGAGAATAATGATCAAGATTTAATACACTGCTATCCAGAGGAGTCAAAAGTCATTGATTGAGGTCTTGACTTTCAGGTCAAAGTAACTACATGCCTCTACAAACTCAGACTGTTCTTTTCTTAGATTATGAAACCAGGTGGCCATTGTTTAATATGATGTTTTCTTCCTGTTACATATTAATTTTTATAGCAACTTTTATGTTTAGTAGAATAGACATTTACAAATTTATCCATTTTGAAAGATGAATAAAGTGAATCTCAGACAAATTGAGTGATTCTCAAAGGCCACACACACTGCTCCTGCTTTAGAAGCCGGATTCATTTCTGACTTTTTTCTGTTGCACCACACAGACCATTGATTCTCCAACAGTGGCAGAATAGTGTCTAAATCTGAATTTCCTAGGCAAATGGCACTTGCTAAAAAGACAGATTCCTTGTTCTACTTTGACTCACACAATCAGAATCTCTAGGGCCATAGCACAATGATATGCAGATATGAAAAGCTCTTTGTGTACCTAGTGGAGGTCAAACTAGTTGTATCATTTTCCTATAGGCTGCAAGTTAGATATGGATAGATACAGGGATAGTTCCATAGATATGGGAGAGATAAAGAGACAGACAGAATGCCAGGACTCCAGAGGCTTTAGTAAGTATTTCATTGTTTTGCTTCAAAGTGATTTGGGAGAATATAGAAGTCAAGCACAAGAGACAGTTTCATATTTTTAGATAAATCAAAACTGAGATCAAATAAGAGAAGAATCAAAAGACAGAAGTTAGCCTGTTAGAAAAGTCACTTGGATTTGGGCTGAACTCTAATTATTCTAGCAGTTAAGGTAAAAATAAAAATCTTTGGAAAATACTGTATTCTGACAGATTAATTTGCTTCTAATTTTCCAAGCATGATATAAAAGAAGAGACATCTATTGCATTTTCTGAGTGAAATCTAAAGGGAGCTGCTTATGCATATGATGGAGTATAAAGTTTAGAAACTACTTTCACATGTCTTGTTCTAGTTCAGCATAATTATGGAGTCATAGTAATAACCTCAATTGGGAATCTACTGCAAGTCAAATAAGATAAACAGATTATCCTATTTAATATTCATGGAACTCTTTGAATATACCACTCATTTTATGGTTGAGGAAATTTAAGTTTACTAATTTTAAGCAAGTTGTGTAAATAAATACACAATGCATGGCAAAACTGGAGTAAGAATCCTGTCAGAGCATTGCTAGATCCTATGTTCTCCTAACAATCAGATCAAAAATATGTGAAACAGCCAGAACATATAAGGAACAGTCATATTGGCAACGAGAACTAGTCCAGAGTAATTAAACTAAAGGAGGAACATCATGTGAGGAAATCAGAAATGAAGCAGTGAGTGACTACTGCTGGTGTTTCCTTCCAGCCAATGCATACAAATCTCTAACTTTGACTACCAGTAATCAGCCTCTAGGTAACTGCCACAGTAGACGACACTTAGGCTTCTTCAGATATGTGAAGAAACTCACATGGTACCGTGAGTTATAAAGGGTAGAATGCAGGAACTTCATTATTCTCTGAAAAGCTCACAAATTAAGCTCCATAATTCAGGAGCCACTAGTACGAGGACAGACTAAGTACACAGTCACTTGAAAACAATCCTGTATTACAGATCAATTGGACATTTAAAGCTCCTACGATTGTCGTGATTAATTATTGAAATTTCTGTTCTATGTTCCTTTGAAAACTTTCAGGGTGGCAATTACTTGGGTTTATGGTTAAACCAATGAGGGCATGATGACCAACATGTGACCGAAACATGGAGGCAACATTTTAGGCATATTAATAACTGTGGTGTTTCTATGAATTTTTATCAGCTAAGCTTCCTCTCCAACAAAGCATTTGGATTCATGGACTTATCTCCTAAATCTTGTATTTTTTAAAGTCTAAAACTAAATTCAACATATATTATTTTCATTTGAATTTTTTTGCTACAAACTAGCAAACTGTTCTAAGACATTGATGCTTTAATCTGAGTTGGCTACCAATGAAATACTGATGTTTTTGATGAAATATTTTAAAAAATTTAAAAACTGATAAAATAATGGTTTATACTATACTCACTGATATTTTTGCTAATGTTGTGTTATTTATATCAGACATAGTTTTATAAACCACTAAGCACAATGCTCTTCACAGAGCAAGTATAATATATAGTTTTACAAACCACTAACCACAATGCTCTTCACAGAGCAAGTATTCAGAATATATTTTTATCCTTTCAAACTTAGACCTTTTCTACTATAAATCCTCTTCCTTTTTCCTTCCAGCCTGTATAAACACTAAGTTTTCAGCACTGCCTTTGTCTCCACGTAGAATGTGGTTGTGAAGCTGCCCATCCGGCAATGAAAGCTTAGAGGAACAAATATTTATTGTAATTATCATATTAGGGACACAAATGTGAAATATTTTTGGGTTTTCCCTATTGTGAAAGTGCTCTGTGCCCCCGGGGGCATATGGTTTACCCAGAAAAATATCAACTTAACTTATTTCTCACATAATTTAAAACAATCGTAATCCTGAACTCTCCTAGAGACTGCAATGCAAAATGAATCACTGCATGTAGAATCCTTCTGCAGATGGACAACTATCTGAGGTGCTTCATATAAGTAGACATAATGGTCAGATCTATAGGTACGAAGAATATATTGCACGTGATTGATGAAGAATAATTCTAGTTTAAGTGGCTTTGTTTCAGATGCCAGCTCTGTTCTGATTACTACCTTGTGCTGTTTGTTTTATTTTTTTTTTTTCTGTGCTACTTTCTGACTCAGGTCCTTGGTAAGATGAACACCATAGTCCAAATGGCCCCATGCTGCTGAGACTGACAGGGGGCCCTTCTGGTGAGCTTCAGGAAACAACACCACTTTATTCTGTGTTTTATGTCTAAGATGTGGAATCCGCAGAGGCACCTGCCACTTTACAGAGCTCTCTAATCTTTCTCTTTATTAGCTGTCTAGAAACATCATCACAGTGACTGCTTGGTTTAAATCTTGTTCTCTCTCTTAATATAAGAAAGACAAGAGACTGTCCCTGACGATATAAACTTAGTTTCTTGTACTGTAGACAGTTATTTTTTCCAAATGTAATTTTCCTTGAAACAAAAATTCTTTTATATTTCAACAAGAAAAAGAAACTATGTGTTTGCCTCCTCAGTAAATATTTTGCATTACAATTGTCCAGATGTGCAAGATGCCTAGTGAAGCTTTCTTTGTTTAATGACTAATCCTTTGGAAGAGTTGTTTAGAAAGGCAAACACTATCATGCATATTTCCATTCACTCACTTATTTATTTTATTCATTGAAATAACATTTTCTGGGTTCCTGCTATAAACCACACACTGTGGTAAGAACTGTGCATAACAAAAAGAATAGAACGGTTTTATTCAAGAAACAAGCAGAGAAGATAAACTCACAAAGGCATAAATTACAACGTCACATGTGAAGTGCTTTGACAGAAGCAAGCATAAGTGAAGCCTTAAAACACAAATCATCCCTAAGTGTGAATGCAAGAGAATAAGAAAGCTTCTCAGAGGAGAAGGAAACACATGAGTTGGCGGCCAAGTGAGTGTGAATCAGAGGAGAGAGGAAGGACGTTCTCTGGAAGGAGTATGCGGAGAGCAGTGGAGTTGGGTCCAAAGGGGTCTGGCAGGGTAAGAGCGAGAAAGGAAGTTGCAAATGCCACCTGGATCAGACTGTGAACAATGTGTACAACGCTAAAAACTCTACAATCAATTTCCTAAATACTGAGAGAACAGTTAATATATAGACAAAAGCTAGCAACACCTGCCTCTGGATCACAGAGGCAGTCCTTGTCCCCAAAGAGGCGGCATAGTGAGCAAACACCCTAGGACAAAGCCGCAGCATCTCACATTAAAAGCTACACTCCTGTTCTTGAAGGGCTCCAGTAGAGCTGGGGAAGGAGGAGGGCAGAGGTCACATGGGAGATGGTGGGTGGTTAAAGGGGCTGGAAGAAAGCAAAACAGGAACCAGGCAGCAGAAGACCACAGGGCCGCAGAAAGCCAATAGTGGTTTGGGTGGAATTGCTTTACATATTTCGGTATTCACTCTTCTTTTCCCTCCTAAAGAATAAAGACAGAGTTAGGAGGTCAAAAGCACATTTCCAGTTTGGTACCCTTCTTTTTTCTTTTCTCTTCTTCTTCCTACATGAAATGCACTCAGTTTGAGGGTGTTTGGAAGAGGTTTGCAAAGACGAGAAAGAAAGAATGTTGCCAGGCAGAGATTGTGCAGCACGCAAGCCAGGGCCTCTGCCCTGTGTGCGTGAGGAGACGGGTGCTCGTAGCAGGGATGAGGCCAGCGGCCCTTCTCCAGGAGATATGAGAACGTCATGAACACTGCCCATAGGGTTGTGTTTTGGCTTTTGCTTTTCACCATGTCAAATTGGAGAAGCTGGGGCAGGAGTAAAACATAAAGACTGGTGATTCAATCCAGAGCAAAAGCCCTCAGTTCCTATACAGAGACAAAAGACAAAGTAAACAAAGGACAGATAGAGACAGACAGACAGACAGACAGACACACAGACATGGAGAAACAGAGACAGAGACAGAGAGACAGAGACACAGAGAGACAGAGACAGAGCCAGAGACAGACAGACACAGAGAGACTGATAGAGAGGTCTTCACTCTTTATGGAGTTAGGTTTTGTGTTATAATGATAAAAAGTTAATATACTTCCCATGGGACCTACTCTCACCTCACCCAGTGTTCATTTTATAATAACCTATCCTTAAAAGACATAGATGAAATGCTATCAATAAAGTTCATATATGGCATATAAAGATTTATAGTCTTAAAAACATTTCTCTAACAAAACTTTTCATAGATTTATTATGATTTTGATTAAATAAAGTATTTGCAGTATTATAATGTTCATAGTCACAGCCAACTTACAGAATATTCCATGAATTTATTGCCATTCTTTTGTGTAAGTTAAATAACTCCTGTTTCATAACTTGTATAATTTCTATGAATCTATCACTACACATTTCCAAATTCTCCTGAAGAATTGAAAATCTTCTCTCAATATGTGTAGATGTATCGCTTATAGTGCCTGCCAGGTGTTCCTTCTGGCAGTGTGTTTCATTTTAAACCCTCCCTCCTGGACCCCAAAGTGGCCTATTTCCTGCAGCTGGTCTGTCGCCCTGGTTGTGCACGAGAGGGAGCTGCGTAAGTCGGTGTATTAGAAAGTCTTTCTAGGCACTGGGGCAGTTTCCTGTTTGTGGGCGACCCATTGTCTGAGTGCCATTTCTGCTCCTTTCTTGGTATAGCATGCTGAATTTTGAGAGCACTGGAGCACTGAATGGTACTCTGTAGGGCTCATCATGAGGAGATAGAACCTATCCTGCTTTTTTGTCCTCTGTAAGGACATTTCTTCTCTTTCTGTGAGCCCCTACGTCTGCTCCGAAATCTTAAGATGGCTTTCCTCCACCTCATTTGTTGTCGGGAGGACAGTGGAGGCCTTTAAACCTAAAGCACACATCCCAGTTCTAGAAATTAGTTTGTAATCATTATTATTAATTAATAATCACCTGCTTCCAAACCATTTTCTATTTCACAAACTATTAGTAGGGAAGTGTTTGGTTAATTAAGTATCCTGAGCTAATTCTCATTGTTGAATTCAATTTTAAATGCTTTTTTTCCTAATTTCTCAATATTTTCCTTAAGTATAACTTTAAATTTGAAGGCATTCTTTTTCTATTTTTATTTTTTTCAACAGTTTTTTAAATTTACTTTATTTGCTTTTTATAGCATTTCATTCTGCTATAAAGTATATATCATAAGATACATTTCTTATTATATAGGTCTTGCTTTATCTTTGTCTTAACCATCCAGCAGAAAACTATAAAAACGAAGTATAAAAAGTAAAGCCATATTAATATGCTGAGTTGTGAAAGTCTCAAGTCAACAACTTCTGACGTTGCCAGTCCTATGGATAACCCACTACTATTATGGACTACTGGACTCTATTGGATTAATTTGCTGAACTCATGCACCTACAATATTTAAATAGCAATGGAATACCAATATCTACCAAAACTAAACCAAAAAAGGGGGATACAAAGGAAGGACCATTTTGTATCTATATATACAAAACAGTTAGGATAGATATACAGCTACTTTCTCTTAATTCAAGAAGAAGGAAGATATGTACTAATAGTATTTGGACAGGGTATCATGTTTGCATCTTGTAGTATGAATAACCACTAAGAAAGTAACAATACGCAATGTATTAATTATTGAAACTGTCCTATTAATTGGTTTTGAAACTATCTCATTGATATCTGTTTCTCAATAAAATTAATAGAAAAAGTATATATCATCCTTTCATTTGATAGTGTAATCGTCTTTCTAAAGTTCTCCTTTATTCACTGCATACTCTGCTCTTTCCTGGTTTTACCAATGCCCCCCTCATGGTTCAGTGGTACTTCCTGCTTCTTCAGGGTAGAGCCTGAAAGGCCTACTGGCATTTCTAGGTATATTAAGGGGGCCTCTAAGTTGATAAACCCAAGTATGGCCCTCAATAAGTTTTTGTCTTTTTGTTGAGAGAAAATAAATGCCTTTGTAGTTCTTTTCTGGGGTGGGGGGTCGTTAAGAGTCTCCAGAGAGCAATCCTGTATTTTCCTGCCCTGGCTGGGCAAGGTTGACTTCCATGGTTCAGGCAGCCAAGATCAGCTATATTCATGGTCCCATTTTCAATAAGGACACTTGTGTTTAATAATTTTGGTACATTTAACAAATCTCCTTTCTCCAGTGCAGTGTCCGGAGCATTCCTTAAGCTACACCCGATATTTCCAATTCCAGTGCTATTACAGACGAGTTACATCTCAGACATTAAATCTCAGGTGGGTTAGATGAGATGGACAAGATGGCACATGGCTTGGAAATCCTGTGTTTACTTACTTTCGTCTTCTAAATTCTGCCTGCCAGTTTCAGTCTGGTTTTCTTCCTTCTCCTGATTCCTTGATGAGTGTTTGAGTCAAGTGAATTTGGAGTTTGCTTTAATTGATTGCTATACAATCTTTGCTTCCTGAAATGACATTTCTGTATATTTTATGAAACAGAATAGGTTATTTCTAGTCTTTTAAATTTGTGGTGCTCAAATATAAACTACAGTGTTGCCTTGTGAAAATATGAAATAGCTCTGACATGGAAATAGGAATCATATCCTCTTTTCAAGATACACAAGAAAGACAAAAGGAAATTAGATCTGGAATCAATAATAAGAAGGAGATTAGTTTTGATATTTCTAACTTTTCTGCACTAGTTTACAAATTCAGTCCATTCGGCCACCCCGTGTCCAGCCTTTCAACCTTGCCAGCTATCTACCCAAGCATCCTTTCCTATTTTCAACAAGGACCCTGTGTTCTTATCAGTTCTTAGAAACTGTGTAGTTGGTAAGAGAGCATTCAACTAAAGTAATTCCAATACTTTTTTTAGTACTGCATGTGGAACTTGTGGGCTTAAACAGGCAAGGAATGTACTCCAGACTTGACTTACACCACCACCCCCAAATGCAACTATTTGAATGATTCTTTTGATATATTTTTTTCTGGATCTTCTACAGAAGATTGGAAAAAGAACTGGAGGCTTTGGATACAACTGATAATCTAAAAAAAATCCCCAACATTTACCCAGAACTTTATAAATTTGGGAAAAGTAAAGAGAAATGGCAATCATGTTTTCTACCTTCAAGAACCTCATAATACAGTCAGGTAAGTAAGAAGATATGAGAAATACTTCAAAATGGCAGAATGTCTTGATAATGTCTGTAATTCCAGAATCATGGGAGGCTGATGCAGGAGTATTATAAGTCTAGACAAAGTAGCTATTTAGCAAGACTATTTCAAAATATAAAAATAAAAACAGGGCCAGAAATACATCTCAATACGAAGGTTCTGAGTTCAATCCTCAATTAAAGAGACAAATAAATAAGCAATTTCAGGCAACAAGATGATATAGAATGTTGTGTTTTAGGAACAGTTTCTGTCTCCTGAATTCGTTATCACCCAGCCTCACAGAAAGGAGAAAGTTAAGTATCATTTTTGCAGTCCCTACTTGGCTTTTGTTTACTCTGTGGTTTAGAATTGCTATTTCAATGATCCAGGATTTTATTATTTGAATAAAAAGAAAAGATCAACATAAATAGGGCAGGGAAGATATCTCAGTAGAATAAGTACTTGCCTGGCAAGTTCAAGGTCCTGAGTTCAATTCCCAGTACCACAAAAAAAAACCCCACAAAACCATAAATGATAACGGATGGGTTTTATCCAAATATCTGTGGCTCCTGTGAGAAAGGTATGAATTCACCTATAGTAGCTAATGCAAGTTACCATAAACACTTACATAGAGAATACACAAATGGTTGAGTGATGATAAGATACAGGAATGGGCGGGGTGTTATAGGCAATTTCAAAATTGGGCCTCTTGATATACGCAGCATTTCCTGAATGGGGTCTGGAAGTATTAAAATTATTTCCCCCTTTAATTTCTCCACAATAGCAATGAACTTTCAAGCATAGAGGGAGATATTACTATTCAACTGTGGAGTCCAATGTACAAATCATAGTTCCATTTCAACCAATGATATTTTAGAACCTTATAGGTAAGAAGCCTGGTGTCAGTTCATTTCGATTACAGGAATAAAATACCATTAACTCAGTAGTTCATGAAATTCAGGTGTTTATTTGTCAGTGTCAGAGAGGCTGGGAAGTTTGTGATCAAGGTTCAGGCCAAGGTGGTGTATGAGGGGTAAGGTTGCTTCCTCATAAACAATACTTTGGGACCCTCACGCCATGAGAAGTACACAGGAACTATCCTGGCTCACATTCCTGGGAAGGCTCTACCCTTGTGATTAAATTGGAGAATATTACTATTTTTTTTGTATTTATTTATTTATTTTTTTTCAAAGTTTTATTGATAAACAGATAGCAATGAGACAGTTTCAAATCCAATCAGAAGTACAGTTTCAACAAATAATACACTGCATATATTCTTCTTAGTGGTTAATTGCTGTACAAGAAGTGGACTTGTGATCCTATTTACAAACA
>NW_004524675.1:3198486-3205552 GCF_000260255.1 Octodon degus | reverse complement strand
AAATCCTACTCGGCGGGCGGGGTGGGGGAGGAACTGTGGAGTGGTGGGGGGTGGCCCAAGGGGCTGGGAGAGGGTCCGGCCCACTCTGCGCCTGGGCTGGGACTGGTCCTGCCGGCGCAGGGTAGCAGGAAGCTCTTTGCACACTCACCGGACCTGGGCTAGGACTCACTATTTAATATTACTACTTTAGAGACTAGGACTTCAACCTATAATTTTTTTTTTTTTTTTTGGTGGGGGTGCAGATCCTAGGATTGAACTCAGGCCCTTGCGCTTGCCAGGGAAACGCTTTTTGCACTGAGCCATCTTCCCAGCCCAACCTATGAATTTTGGACACAAATATTGAACTACTACATTTTGTCATTAGAGAATTACACAATATTTTCATCTACGTGTCAGTGTCAGAGACACTAGGTATCCTTATGTATAAACTCAGTAGTAAATTTGCTATTTCTGAGGCCAGATTAAGAATTATAGTACTACCTTGCTTTAGAATTATAATATGTTTGGCAATTTGTTTTGTTGTTGTTGGTTCATATTTTTTCTTTTCTTTTCTTTTAAATTTTTTAAATTTTATTTATTTATTTATTTTTTGGCGGAACTGGGGATTGAACTCAGGCCCTTGTGCTTGCTAGGGAAGTGCTTATTCTACTGAGCCATCTCCCTGGCCCTCTTTTCATTTTTAAAAAGGCTCTGATGATGATCTACTAAATTGATTTTCCCTGAAAAGAAAATTTATTTGCAGTTAAATAATATAAGAAGGTTATATGTTAGGTGTGCATCTCAAGTTTTGTGACCTGAATTAAATGGTCAGGGCTTGAAAAAAATAAATTGACCTTATAGCATAAGATTTGAAAAATAATAATCTATCATGGTGCATAGAACAAACTAGAGTACAAGTTCTTTTTATTTTTAATGTTTTTAGTACAGGGTCTACAGGGCCTCACTACACAGATTGGCCTCACAGTGATCCTCCTGTTTTCAGTCGCCCAAGCACTGGGATTACAGGCACGCACCTCCATGCCCAGTCTCATTCACCATTTCAGCGTGCCCTGGGGGTGAGGCTGGCACGGCACTCTGGAGATTGAACCCCAGTACCTGCCCCTGCCTAAGCAGGCACTTTAGTCCACTGAGCTATCTGGCCAGACCTTTCCATTGGCTTGACTTGCAATTCTAACTTCAAGTGATGTGAATGTTAAGTTACTCAAGATTGATGAAGGACTGACCACACAGTACTCTTCTGTGTCAGGAGCCAGATCTATTTGATCATTTTCCCTTGAGAAATAGACAGCATTACTTATCTGTCACACAGTGTGTCTCACGGGGCCTGAGGAGGACTAAAGATGTGCTGGCCCCTGCAATTTATTTTATTTTACTCTATTTTTTAAAGCTATTCTTTTGATTCTTCTGAGAATGGGTCATGCTATGTACTTTAGGCTGGCCTTAGCTTGCTACATACTCAAGACTTGCCTTCCGTTCGAGGTGATCCTCCTACCTCAGCCTTCTGAGTGCTGGGATCACACCTGACAAAAAGTGGCAGTTTCTATTGTGCCAAATTATAGGTATCATGCTCTCCACTATCAGAGAGATGTCTTCTCCATAGAAATTCTGAGCAAACATTTATGCAGCCAGCACATTACGTGTTGGAAATGATCTAGCAGCTGTAGACATGGCAAATCTCCCTTTCCCATTCTGTCAAACAAGTGGATTTGCCTTGCTGATGTAGGCTGAACAGAGGATTTCCTTGTCTTGGGGCTCCCCACGTGCTCCAGCACAGGAAGGCTGCTGCTCTCTATGTCTGCACACTATGTACGGTCATCTGGCAACTTCAACCAAGAGATCAGTGCCTTCCTCACCTACATGGGTGCAGGAGGACAGTATGCATACGTAAGAGCCAACAGATCCACCAAGAGCAGGACGGCTCTAACTATACCCCTTTAGATCGCTCTTCTACTCTATGCCTGAGTTCTCATCCTGCTTTTGTTGGCAAGGAAGAATAACTTGCAAGCTCTCCTGAAAGCCAGTCATCACCTGCCAATCTGCAGCTTCCTCTCCATTGACCAAGCCTCCCACCACCAAGGATTATAGATGATCTGCACGTAGTCACAGGCACTGCTGGATTCCATCTACCCGAGATTTCACAGGTAACATTACCTTTCTTTCTGTGTCCTCCACACTCACTCAATTGCTTGTTTCCCTCACTTTGCTTAATAATGATAAAAATCCTAGATTAAGAAAGTAAATCACATACAATTTGTGGCAGTAGGATATTTTGATTTGATGGTGATTCTCATGTGATTTATGTTTTCACATGAAACAAACTCTTCTTGTACAATGAATATATCTCTGTAGGTGGGAAGTTAGAAACTAGTCCATGGAGCAAGTTTATTTCAGAGAGAAGAAGATACTTGTAATCCCTGGTATTGCTGCTAACAATAATTAACAGTAGCACTCTAGAAAGAGTGTCAATTATCATTCAGTAACTGATAAATATATCATGTATTTTATTTCCCAGGAATTTTAGAGTATACATATTATTAGTTCTTTCATTTTCCAAGTGAGGAAGTCAAGGATTATAACTGTTCATCACCTGGCCCAAGATATATAGATAATACACAGCAAGTTGGATTAAATCCCAGGGAATCTGATTCAAGAGATCAACTTCTCAACTGCTACAAACTATCTTCCAGTATTTCAATTAAATGTATTGATACCTGGAGTGATTTAGACTATTTTAGATTAAATTAAATTAGAAAGGCAGACAGCTGTGGGAGTCCCTTCCCAATCATGTCAGTTATGTTCCTGAAAACTCCTCTGATAGTAGAATTTTCTGTGAGGCTCACAAGACTTTATTTAAGAAAAGACTGGGAAAATAAAACATAGTAATGAAATTTTAAAAGCCTTTATATTAATTTGATTAATTTAAAGCAATAAAACAAGCACATATGTTAAAATAGCATAATATTTATGTATTTTAACTTAGTTTAATAAATACTCTACTAATCTTGATTTACCAATTTTTGCTCAGTAGAAATATCTTAGTCTCTGCCTCCCATGAAATTGGCTTCTATCCATGTCTGCCATTCTTACAGCCATTTTATACATGTCCTGTCTGATACCCGCTAGCTAATGCCTTTTTTGCAACACAACTGCATGTTTCTTAGTCCAAAAGTCTTAAAAGACTTAACATGTAATAAAATCTATCTACTAGAATTTTCAGGAAGAGTTACTGACATTAGAGATTATTATGCTATAAACTGTGTATCAGTTGGGCATTGCTGAGAACACTCTGCTCAACTATCAGTCATTGCAAGCTAAACCGAAGACCTGTAATAATAGGTGAATGTTTGTTGGCTGAGATATCAGAAAAATGCTTGAAAAATGGATCCGATGGAAAATCTGCTGAATGACAATGTAATACAACATGAATAGAGGAATATCAGATTATATTCTGTCTTACACAACATATATATGGTAAGTAGATGAATGGAATGAAGAATGGATGGAGTGAAAAGATACTGAATAATCCAAGCTCACAATTTTACCAAAGACTGAGTCAGGGATTCTATTTGGTTGTTATAATGCCTTCTGTTAAAAATCTTCATTGTATGCTTTCATCGGTAAGAGAAGAAAGTATAAGCATAATGTCATTCAAAGCTTTGCTACTTTTATACGATTTTGTATTAGCATACATGTTTTAAGATATCATAAAAAGTACCAACCTTGAAGCTGCATTCTTTCTTTTCTCACTTTACCTAAAGATAAAAAGAAAGAAAAAATAAATTTAAGATAAATCTAAGTAAAGTATTATGACCAGCGAAAGGCATTTTCTTTCCTTTTTAACAACATTTACTCATTTTCTGTTGAACAAAGGAAAAGCACTCAGCTGTGAAGAAACACTTGGTGGACCTTTTCCCTGTATACTGTTTTTAAATAATTTGTGATTCTCATGTTTTGTAATAGTTTGCTTTTAAAAATTTCTTGGTGGAGTAGTAATCATGAATGAAAATAAACAGAGATAGAGATTGGATGTTTAATAAAAATGATAAAACTAAATTATGTAAAAAAATGACATAGACAATGCTTAAACAACATATGAAAGTTTACTATCATTACAAAGAGTTTTCCACAAACTCAAGTAGGCATTTTCAAGAAGGTAGTACAATCTATTCTGTGGTTGTGTGCTTCCACTCATGAATACTGATTATGCACAGACTTTTGAAAGTTCCCTCTCCTCATTCCCCTAATAATCTATTCTCCCTTATGGACCAAGAGATTATCATGTTGTTTATAATAACTGTTCTACAACCCTTATGGAAATTGTAATTAAGATGCTGAATATTCAAACTGCAAGCCACTTTTCTCAGGAAAATTGCAATTATGATAATACAGTATTTAGCCAACCGATGTTTTCAAGCCATTGTTCTCTTTGAGCAATGAGGAGGTGAGAGAAAAACATTGAAACAAAACACCCTTTTGGGATCTGAGGCAAAGAATACTGATAATGGCTGCTATTTGCGATATAACAGGCATGACACATTTAGACTTACATGAATAAAATATGCATAAATCATTCATGGAAGGTATATGTGTGTCACAAAGTTTTCTTATTTAAAGCAAATTCATGATGTAAATGGTATTTGTAGCCCAACTTTTCAAACAAAACCCTGAGTCTTATGCACAGCATGATGATCTAAAGCTCTTGAATGAGTGACACTATGTAATATAACCTTATTAGTCATAAAAATGTAAATTTATGCATATGTAATAAATTTTTGTGTACATATGTGTAAGTGTTCATGTATGTACATGTAAATGAGAGCATATATAAGGGGCTGAGGAGATAAGCATTTGCCTAGAAAACACAAGGTCCTGAGCCTCAATCCATGGTACCAAAAATAAATAAAATAAAATAAAAAAATAATATATGTGTTTTTCTATTAACAGAATGAAGAATGAATGTATGAATATTAGTGTTTGAAATGTTTATTTAGCATACTTTTTAAAGTCAGAAAAATATTTTTAGGGTATAAAAAGATAGAATAAAAAGCACCTCAAACTAAATACAATAATTATGCTATTTCAAAATGAAAATATAAAACACAGGGCCTGAGGCCAATTAATAAAAAATCTTATTAGGTCATCTACAGGCAAGATAGGAAATCAAGTCGTATCTTCGCACTTAACTTCTACTTAGCCAGACATCTAGAATCAGTGTCCAATAATAATGGAAATCATAGGGCTGGCCAAATAGCTCAGCAGATTGAAGTGCAGGGGCCAGAGGTTCAATCCCCAGCCTGCCATGCTGGCCCCACCTGTGGGGCTTACTGAGATGGCGAATGAGCCTGGGCATGGTGGCTCACACCTGTAATCCCAGCACTTGGGATGTAAATAGGAGACTCACTATGAGTCCAACCTAATAGTGATACTCTGAACACCCTGTAGACCCTTCCCTAAAATACAGAAGAAAAAAAAATCATATTCCTTTTTAGCTGAAGTTATATGTTTAGAAATTTTTAAGTATTTATTTTTTATGTATTTAGTACAGGGTCTACAGGGCCTCACTGCACAGATAGCACTCATAGTAATCCTCTTGTTTTCAGCAGCCCAAGCTCTGGGATTACAGGCGCACACCACCATGACCAGTCTCAGTCACCATCACGGCATGCCCCAAGGGCAGGGCTAGCACAGCACACTAGGAATCAAACCTGGTCCCTGCGCCAAGCAGGTGCTTTTGTCTGCTGAGCTATCTGACCAGCCTGAAAGATTTTAGCATTTAGTGTATATTTTTAATATATTTAGCAAAAATTGTTTACCAACTGTGTTCCTTGACTTTCAAAACATAGTTTTGATTTTTTTTTTTTTTTTTTTTTTTTTTTTTGGACTGGCTCAGGCTGCCTGAAGGGCAGATCTGGTAAGACATGAGGATCTGTCAACCTGAGGCTGACTGCATTTGCATGAGCAGGTGCTTAAACAACTGAGCTAATGGGCAGGCCTCCGTCAAAACATATTTTTAAGTCCAGTCCATTTTTAAGTCCATAATAAGTTTGCATTACAGGCACTTTAATTTTATAAGCGAAGAAAATGAGGGTCATCAAACTAATTATTTTTTTACTGTCATATTCCATGTTGGCCTGTGATTTATTCAATTGGAAAATTAATCTTGAACAAAATGAAATTAAGATTAAAAGAGAATATAGGAACTTATTTTGAATAATCCAATAACAGGCAATGAAATCAAGGCAGTTAAACAGACTCCTAGCTAAGAAAAGACCAGCACCCAAGGGACTCACCACTAAATTCTATGAGGACTAAGGGAAGAGCTAAAGTTAATACAATTCAAATACTTTAATGATACTGGAAAGAAAGGAGCACTGTAAAACACGTTGCTAGAATTTAGCATTGCCTTGATTGAAAAAACTAGCAGAGAGGGGTCTGGGGAGGTAACTCAGGGACAGAAGAACCTGCCTGGCAAGCAAAGAGGTCCTGTGTTGGATCCCCAGTAAAAATAGAAATAAATAGATAAATAAGAAAAAACAAAAACAACAACAACAACAACAAAAAAAAAAAAACAGGCGAGGATTCAACTAAAAAGAAAACAGCAAAGAATTATAGGCCAATCTGATTAATGAAGATAGATGGAATGATTCTCAAGAAAACACAAGCAGAATGCAACAATTTTTTTTTTTTTTTTTTTTTTTTTTTTTTTTTTTTTTTTTTTTTTTGTACCAGGGATTGAACTCAGGACCTTGAGCTTGCCAGGAAAGCACTTATTCTACTGAGCTATCTCCTCGGCCCTCAACAAAATCCTTGAAAAGAACATAAAACATGATTAAGTGGCTTTCTTCTAAGGACTGCAAAGATGGTTTACATACACAAATTAGGAAAGATAATGCATTATATAAATATAACTAAGGACAAAAGCACATGGTCTTCTACATAGATGCAGAAAATATCTTTGGCAAATTCCAAAATCTGGGGGCTGGGGAGATAGCTCAGTGGACTAAGCACTTGCCTGGCAAGTGAAAGGACCTAAGTTCAATCCCTGGTTCTGCAAAAAATAAAATAA
>NW_004524675.1:3161961-3198309 GCF_000260255.1 Octodon degus | reverse complement strand
TTTTTCTTGTGGAACTGGGGATGAACTCAGGCCCGTGCACTTGCCAGGGAAGTGCTTATTCCACTGAGCCAGCTCCCCGGCCCCTGCCAAATTCATATTAAATGGGAAAAAACTAAAATATTTTTCTTTACAATCAGGAACAAGAAAAATCTGTCAATTATTTCCATTCATTTTCAAACTAATACTCAAGCTATTATCCAGAACAATTAAGAAAAATATGAAAAAACATGCATAGAACAGGAAGCTAAACTATTCTTATGCAAATAAAGCCTGATCCTTTACTTAAAAGATCCAAAATAAATTCACTAGAAGATTCCTAGAATGAATGAACAAAGTAGCAGGACAAAAAATCAACACACAAAAATCACTAGGATTCCTACACAATAATAAAACTATTGAGAAAGAAATTAGGAAAACAACACCATTCACAATAGCTTCCAGAAAACTTACTTGGGCATTAACAAAAGATGTGAAAAATCTCTATAATGAAATCTATTATATTCAGAAAAAGGAGATCAAATAGGACATCAGAAAATGGAAAGATATTTTCTGTCCCTGAGTAAAAAGAACTAATATTGTAGAAAAGGCCATATTGTGAAAACTGACGTACCAGTCATGCTGAACCTGTTAGACCTGACTGTTCACACTACAACCCAAAGCCCACCTGTTTATCACATGTATGAAGGCTGCAACTAAACCTGAGGACTGGGGGTTTAGTTCGGAATAAAACAGTTCATTAATAAACATCTTTCCTCTTAAAAGCAAGACAAATAACATATATACCATATGATTGTCATTACTCTGATATACATCTAATGGAATCTCAACCAAAACACCCAAAAAATTCTTCAGGAAAAATAGAGAAAACAATCCTGGCATTCATTTGGAGCCCAAAGAGACACAACAGCAAAAGCAATTCTAGGCAACAAGAATAAAGTAGGAAGCATTACAATTTCAGATTTTAAATTTATTACAAAGCTACAGTGATAAAAATAGTATGGTACTGACACAAAAACAAACATTGACCAGTAAAACATAATAGAGGCTATAGAGCCATCCCAGGCATATTCAGAAGTCTAATTCTTTACAAACAGTCCAAAAACATACTGGATGAAGGATTCCCGATTTAATAATGGTGTAAGGAAAAGTGGCTATCCACGTGCAGAAGATTGAATCTATGTCTGTATCTGTCACAATTTTCTGAGCAACAATAAAAATGAATCAAAGATCTAAATATTAAAACAGAAATAGAATCTGTTGGAAGTTAAGTAAAACTCTTGAAGACATAAGCATAGGCAATGACTAGCTGAAAACCTGTATTGGACAAGAAGTATCATCAAGAATCAACAAATGGAATTATACCAAATAAAAATACCTACGCACAGCAAATGAAGCGACAGTGAGAGAGAGATTGCAACCTAAAGAATGGAAAAATGGGGTAGCCATTGCTCCTTGTTGTTGCTGCTGTTCGGCCACCATGAAGCGCTGCTCTCTGCCCTGTGCCCCTCTACCTTGGAGCCAGCTGAATATGGACTGAGACCTCCAGTAACTTGAAACAGTTAATCCTATAGAAACCAAACTCTTGGTTTCATGAAAATGGAAGAATGAAGTTGTGAGTCAAAGGAAGGAGTAAGGAATTCTTTTTATTGGAAATAAGGAGAAGAGAAAACATCTCCGGGTTTCTCCAGGAGGCAAACCTGAAGAGTGAAATTTCTGCCTGACTCCTTGGGCCGGACCTAATGGTAAATTGAGCATGGCTTTGAGCCACCTATCACAGGCTATTGTGCAGCTTTAAAATGACCAATTAAAACTCAGGCTCTCTAACCCCATTGGGTTTATAAGAAACTTGAGATTTTAGAGAAACTGGTTGTTTTGCATTTAAAGTTCATCAAAACTAAGCAGTTTAGAAGGACCCGTGTGAATTCTGTTGCCTGAGGGAACAGATCCTAGTCCACTGTCTATTCTCATTTTAATTCTTATCGGTGTGACTGATCCAACTTTAGCTGGGCTCTTTCCCTGAGCCCCCGTAGCTGCGTTACTCATCAGTGAACTAAATAAACTTTTTTGCATTAGAACAAAGGGATACTGAAGGCTTCTAATATCATAATTAGGTTACTTGGAGGAATGTGTTGATATGAAGAGAAATAAAGGATTGGGACACCCACAGAACAACAAGGTCTGGAAGTTGAGAACGCCTGAGGAAGAGCAGCTCCAGGAGCCACCTTAGGGCGTGACAGCAGAGCTTGGCAGAACTTGGTCGACTGCTGTGCTGGGCCATCAGGCTAGATGAATGCAGAGACGCCAAGAGGGACTTCGTTACCATGCAGATTACACCGTCTTCAGAACGGCCCTGCTGGGGCTGAGGTGGGTGGGAAAGCCTCCCTCTGGGGAGCCCCGGGGAAGTGAGGTGCAGAAGTGGGATAGTAACCACTTCCATTTGACTGATAGGAGCTGTGCACATTTTGGTTTGTATTTGCATTCACAAATATTTGAGGAAGAAAAATCTCCAACATTCACTAAAACCCTATGTTTTCTTCCATTATAAAGTCCTAATCTAGGATCTCTATTATACCAACCTACTTTTTTTTTTTTTTTCTTTAGGACAAAGTGCATTCAAAACTGTACAAAAGTTGATGGCCGGCCAGATAGCTCAGCGGACTAGAGGTCTGCTTAGACAAAGCGCAGGGCTCAGGGTTCGATCCCTGGGCGTGCTGTACAGGCTCCGCCCCGGGGACACACTGAGCCTGAGACTGGGTGTGAAGGCTCGTGCCTGTAATCTCAGTGCTTGAGAGGCTGAAAACAGGCGGATCCCTATGAGTCCGATCTCTGTAGTGAGACCCTGAGACCCTGTAATGAATACATTTAAAAAAACAAGGTAACTGTACAAAAGCACACTAATAAAAATGTACTCTTCTGAAGCCAGAGGATGGTTGCGAGTTCGAGACCAGCCTTGGCCACAGAGTGAGCTCAAGGCCAGCCTGAGCCGCATGGTGAGACCCTGTCTTAGAAAGATTTTTAAAAAGCATACTTGGATTTATTTTACATATTGTGCGCCCAGTTACTGTTCCTACTCAGATGGTGGAAAAAGGACACCGTGCACAGCTCCTTCAATACCTTCTTGACGCTGTTCTAGAGACGCAAGCCAATATTCTGACTCCTTATCACCGCTTATTGGCTTTATGAAACCACCGTACACAGAAACAAATGAAGGAGACAGTTTTAATGCAAACTTAGCCAAAGGCCCTAATAAATGCTACCCATTTGGCGCAAAAAAAAAAAAAAGGAAAAATGTCTTGCCAGCTACTGTTTAGACAGGGGTTGAGTGTCTGGAATATGCAAAAAATTATACCCCTGCCAAAATAAAAGAGTCAGTTAAAAAGGACAACTGAAATAATTGACACTTCTTGAAAGAAGAAAGGCAAATGGCCAATAAAAACATGCAAATATGTTCAACATCTCTGACCACTAGAGGAACGCAAATGAACAAAACATTGACATTGCATCTTACTCCAAAATAGCTCTCAGAAAGAAATCAAATTATAATAAATGTTAGCAAGCCTGCAGGGAAAAAGAACCCTTTCTGCATTGTTGGGGGGAATGTAAATTAGTGTAACTACTATGGAACTTAAAATGGAGAGTCCTCAGGAAAAAAAAAAAAAATAGAAATTCCATTTGACACAAACATTCCAATTCTAGGCATCTTCCCCAAAGATTTAAAGCCATCTTTTTACAATGATACATGTGGGCCGGCCAAATAGCTCAGTGGATTAAAGCACCTGTGTAGGCAGACACAGTGGCCAGGAGTTCAACCCCCAGATCTGCTGTGTCTGGTGACCTCCACCCCACCCCTGTCATGTTGAGACAGTGATTGAGACTGGGTGTGGTTGTCGCACACCTGTAATCCCAGCACTTGGTAGGCTGTAAACAGGAAGATCACTATGAGTCCAATCTATGAAGTGAGACCCTGTAGACTCTGTCCTAATATACAAAAACAAAAAAAAAAAAAAAAAAGACCCAGGAAACAATGATACATGCATGCCCACACTTATAGCAGTACCATTTATTATAGCTAAATTCTGGGAACAGCCTTTATGCCCATTAACATAAGAATTGATGAATAAAATGTAGTATTCTTTCACAATGGAGTACTATTCTGCTATAAGGAAAAGTAAATTTGAGTTATTTGTAGAAAAAAAAGTAGATGTATCTTCAAGCCATAATGTCAGTAAAATAAAACAAACAAATATGGTATGATTTCCCTTATACGAGAAACCCAAAGCATAAACAGCAAGATAAAACATAGATAAGAGGAAACAGGGAGATAGATCTTTTGCAAAAATAAATGAATGAATGGAAGAGGTAGGAAAACAACAGAAGGGATGTAAAAAGATTAAGATGTGTCCTGTATATGTACCAACTCTCCATCATGAATATAATCATTACTTACTATAAGAATGTGCAAAAAAATTAAGAAGAGAACCAAGATACTACAGGCAAACAAAGCAACAAACATGTAAGGCAAGAATAGAATTATAGAGTGTTTTTAGTACCATAATCTAGCTACTCGCTTATTATCTTGTGTATCTTGAGGACTTCCAGACCTGTTCATTTTTTCTACCTCACTGTATTACTTTTTTTCTTTAATTTTTATTTTTTTTTAAATATATGTGGTACAGGGTCTCACTATGCAGCTCTTACTCGTAGTGATCCTCCTGTTTTCAGCCTCTCCCATGCGGGGATTACAGACGTGCTCACTACATCTGTCTCCACGGTCCGCTCAGCATGTCCAGGGACGGAGCTGGCATGGCATGTGGTGCTGGGATCAAATGTCAATCTCTATGCTTACCTAAGCAGGCACTTAATCTGCTGAGCTATCTCGACAGCCCTGTTTCATTGTATTTTTCATAACCTGCTCAAAAACTTCCAACTGCCTACTATACACATTCATTTTGTAAAACCTTAGAATATCCTTCTCTTAATTCCTGTATTAGCACCTGCCTGTTTCATGTGATCCACTTAATCCCATTCTAGTTTCCCATGCATGGACAAGTTGATGAACAATACTGACCAAAGCGGAGCCTCACTCCAGCACTGTTCCTCACAGAGGCCAAGCAGCTACATGACCAGTTGTGGCACTAGATTTCTACACCTGAAAAGGAGCAGTGATTCATTCTGACTGGCACAAAACCAAATTCCAAATAAAGGAGTTTACCCTACATGCCTGCAAGTCCTTGTTCAACACCATGACCTGAAACCTGACTGAGTATTTGGTTCATCCACACACATTTTAATCCACTCAATTGGCTTAAGCAAAAATGGTATTGTAAGCCTGTAAATAAGAATGTCATATGCATTATTATATAATATCAGCAATTAAAATATTTATTTATTTGTTTGGTACAATATCTTGCTACACAGCATGGATTTGTAGTGATTCCTCCTGTTTTAGCCTGCTCACTGCTGGGATTACAGGCATGTACCACCATGCCTGGTTTTGGTGGACAACATATGGTATCAGGGATTGATCCCAGGTCCTTGTGCTTCCCAGGCAGGCTATTAGACCACTGAGCTATCTCCCCAGCCCAATATCAGCAATTATATTGCCATTGAAATACTAATGTACTTCTTTCTGTTGGGTTCTAGACATTCAGTGGAATAAACTAGTATTCATATATACATACCCTGAGTTACACTATTTTATTAAAATTTATGTGTACATGTGTATGTATATATAGTATATAACATTATATATACATAAACTGTAAATTGTTTTAAAACATTAATTTCAATATTTATTTCACTAAAATCTTTAATTATGTTTGTCTATTGGAAAGAACAATGTGATACTTTTAATCATGTAATTTTCTAGATAAAATATTCAAGATTTCTGTTTCAGAAAACTTAGATTAGTTATGGCGCAAGAGCTTACATTTTTTATTATAAATGTAAGGATTTTATCACACATGAAATGTAGTCAGAACAGTTTACGGTCTAGTAAAATAATACTTCAGGCAGCCTTTATAATCAGAACATAGATGTTACCTAATTCTCTGCAGTTTTGAGAAAACATGGTTAGGACTTCAGAACCAGTGAACAATACTTCACTATATTCTTTAAGTCATTTTACATCCCTCATAGCTTATTTTATTTACCAACATGTACTTCTAGATCAAATCATTATACTTTTCTATTTAAATGAATATGTTATCACTGGTTTATTCCTGCTATTCTACCACTCATACTGCATTGTTTGCTTCAACCATAAACATAAATGCAGTGTTTGGGAACAGTCCTCTGACATAAAAAGCAAAACAAAATTAAAGGAAATATATTCATACTGCCCACAGTGAAGCAGAAAACAGTTATTACACATCGAAGAAGTCCTTACTTGGTCTTTGTTTCTGTCTTTTGTTGGTGGATAAAAGATTATTTACACCAGTTTTAGTAGAAGTTTTTTGAAAAACTCAAATATCTGAGGAATTGGAACATTTTCAGTTGTTGTTACTAGCATGGAAACCACTCCCGAAGCAACACTACCTAATGAAGAATGCTTGGGACAGAGTACGGAGATATGGTATGACTCATCATCAACAAAAAATCTCATGTGTCAGGCAGAAGAACCAATCTTGGTCTAAGCTTTAGTATTTATTGTATCTCTAGAGCACAGATAGAAGTAGAAAACGAACATGCTGTTTGTAGGATTTTTCTCAAGATGAAGCAGCAATTAATTTTTGTTAGAATAACAAATAAACAAATGGAGCACAACCTAGGTGAAAGGCTAACTTAATAGAGAAGTGCAACATAAAGAATGATGAAGGCTGCTGAGATAGCTCAGTGGACTGAGCACTTGCTTGGATAAGTGCAGGAGTCAGGGTTCGATCCCTGGCACCACAGGTTGTGCCAGCCCCAGCCCTGGGCATGTTGAGCCAAGATAGAGTCCAAGTGTGGTGGAGCATGCTAATAATCCCAACACTAGGGAGGCAGAAAACAGGAGGATCATATGAGTCTGAGCTGTGTAGTGAGACCCTGCACACACACACACACACACACACACACACACACACACACACACAGATGGCTGCAGGAACTGAACTCGAGCAGAGAACATATGCAAAATTATTTTGGAACATCTGAGTAAATGTCACAAAATTGTAGATGGAGAGAGTTGAAGTAGTGTGAGGTAGAATACTGTCTAAAACTATCACATGATGGCATATGTTTCTATTTTTATGTATTTGGTACAGGGTCTCACTACGTACCTCAGATTCATAGTGATCCTCCTGTTGCAGCCTCCCCAGAGCTGGAATTAGAGGTGTGCGCCACCACAGCTGGTCTCTGTGTATGTATTTTTAAGCCTGAGCTTGGCAAACTAAAGGCCATCTGAACCCACAGTTCTGTTTATTCATATGTTGTTCATGTTTGCTGCTCAGCTAGAATAGCAGTGTTAAGTACTTAAAACAGAATCCTGTGCAGCCCATGCAGAGAATATCAAGCTGATCGTTTATAGGAAAGGTGAGTTGAACCTTGCCTTTACATATAGCCCATAAGTCATTCTTGTACTTGCTCATTTAGCAAACACATTCCATGTACACACAAGTAATCCAAAAGATACCACACACTAGCAATGTGAGGAATGGATAAACACATGTGACATGTTATGCAATGAGGTATTACTCAGCTATAAAGAAAGATAAACTGAAGGCTTTAATGGTTAAATGTATGTCACTAGAGACCACACTCATAAGTGAAATAAATCAAACCCTCAGGTATAAACATTGTATTATCTCCCTAGTGCAAGAACCTGATAGAGTATACAACCCAAAAGGTAAACAGATGTGAAAGTGAAAGAAACTGTTCAAAGTGAAGGAAGAACTGAGATGATGGAAAGGAGAAAAGAAAGACAGAAGGGCATATCATATGAAAGTCTGGATAATTTTAGTGTTTATTTTGGCTGTTCTATTTAAGGAACAGTTAATGATTAAAATTTTTTCCTTTTTGTTTCTTCTTTTTAAGTTTTTGCCAATTTTGCATGCTTATGCTTGGTAATCTGAGCAACTAATTTGAAGACGACAATGCAATAAACAACCATTGTTGAATTCCTATCATTTTGTTTAGTGAAATTGTGTATTGTTTCTAATCTTTCATTAAGTTTTTACTATTTTTATGCTCTTTAAAATCTTAGGTGACCATTAAGAGAACATATTTTAGAGAACACTAACTTATGAAAGAGATTATTGGATGTACTGATTTGAAGATTTCTTTCAAATCTAAGATTCTTTAAAAGATGAAGCTTCATAGAGGAAAAGATGTTGAAAGACTGATGAATGGAAAAAGATTGAGAAATAGTACAGGTTCTCTGTACATGCAGAAGAGTCAAGCAGTCCAGCTAGGTAAGTACATAGGATAGCAGTTAGGAAATACAGAAGAAAGATGTCTTCGAAGACAAGAATCTCCATGTTTTTTTGAGGCCATTCTAGTCCAAGATTACCATTTTTTACATTATTTTATAATCAGGAAGCCAAAATATCTCACTATAAAGATGTAGCACAATCAAAGTGAAGTCTTAGAAAGATAACTTTTCAGAAATATGGAGGATGAACAGGAGCTGGATGATAGAACAGCTGTGCCAAAGCTCAAGGCAAGGCACCGACACCAAGGGTCTGCAGGAAGAGATTAGTTTATGAATGAGGCATGGCTGCTTCACAGCAATTCAGCTTGTGAGAAACAAGGAGGCACCAAGGAAGGAAGTGACCGGATCCTATCCCTGAATGTGATTTTCTTACTCACTGCCAAGTGATTCTTTATTTAAGGTCCAATACAGCATGGTGAATACCATCCGTATTTTAGTCAACATCCAAGAAAGTCCAACACTGGTAGATAGAAAGCAGTGTCCTTCAGACCAAGATCCCTGATAGTAGTTACGCCTACATAAAGCGACGTTTAGAATCTCAAGACAAGAAGTAATCAGCTTTTCAACTGAAGTACTTCATCCTGCTAGCTTGTGAGTTTGATGTTCATATACTCACGGAATTTGGAACTAGCTATGGCTATGAACAGAGGTAGCAAATCTGGGAGAATATAGGCCCTGCTCAGAAAATCATTATAAATATTTTTCTGGTGAGTTCAAGTACATTATTTCCAATTTGTATTGGATTATATATACATATATATCAAATATTTAAAGCATCCAATATCTGAATGCACACTATCAAGAAGAAAAAAAGGCAATACTTTTTAAAAAAGAAAAAGTTTTGCAATTCATTAAATCTTTTGATTACTCTAAGACTGTAATCTTGACTTTAAAAAAACTCTTCACCTGCAGCCCACTGGCTATCTGACTATGCTTCACAGAAATAGGCAGCTTAGAGAAAGCTGACTATGTCAATGTGAGAAATAACCTAGATAGTCATTTATGTTTCAGTTATAAAATAACCACTCTGCTGTACAGAGAAAAAGCAAACACTGCAAAGTCTGAGACTGCTGGCCAAAGCCTTAGAAATTTGCTCGTGAGTTTCATAGGCTCAGATCACCATTCAAATGTTTAATTTTCCTGTTTATCCATATTTCAATGTAACATATTACACTAAGAACAATGTAAAAAGCCAACTCTTCTTATTTAGTTGGACTGATTGTGTTGGATCTATCTATTCTCTATTTGTTAACAAGAAAAGTCTGACTAAGCTTCTTAACTTCACTGAACTCTGCACTTATCTATATCTTCTTGCTTCTCAGCTAGAATAGCAATGTTAAGTACTTAAAATAGAATCCTGTGCAGCCCATGCAGAGAATATCATGTTGACCATTTATAAGAAAGTTCAGTGAATCCTTGCCTTTACAGATAGCCAAGCAGTCATTCTTTTACTTGTTCATTTAGCAAACACATTCCATGTGTACACGTCTTTTTTTAATCTATGAAATGGAGACAGTTATACCCACCTCTGGTTTTTCTTTGAGAACTAATGAGATAATATGCAGATAGACATTTTAATGCTGTTTCTGGTTAGTAAGATAGCTCAGCAGCTAGCATTTATCATCTATGACATACGAAATATAAAAGCATTGTTAGTGTTTCTCAAGTGTCTAGAATTTAGAGAGAGATGTTCTCACATGGAAGATTTACATGAAATAAAGGTATTAAATATATTGTTGGAAAGCAATCCCGCAAATGAATTACATGTTAAATGAGTTTAGCTAAACACTTACAAAATATTATGGACCATGAATAGGCACTCATTTTTATTAAGGATAGAAAAATACTATCCAATGGGAGAATTAGCTGATCACCAATTAAACATACGTTACATTTCCTGTGTTGTACAGCAGCAATATTTAGAGAAGGCTTTATGTCTCCTGGAGTCTCATTCATATGCAATCTTCAGCTTTCAACATCTGAAATCTTATAATTCACTTGTAGAAAAACCACTGCATATTTCAATTGAAAGCACACAAACACAGTGGCTAATGGTATACACCTCGTTCCTAGATAGTCTTGACATGGCTTTTAGTTTGTTGTGTGATATCTGGCAAGTCACTTGCTCCCATGTCTCATTTTCTTAATGAGTGAAATGGCCACAGTAACAAACAAGACCTCTCTCACTGAGCACTTGTGAGGATTAAATGAGATTCTGTCATATATGGGAATAGCTAAGTAATTGCTGCCATTATTTTTTCACATCTTTTTACCACCAAAATTTGTGGAGATTTATGATAAAGCATATGAATGGCAATTAAAATAAAAAAGGACAGACGAATAGGAATCCTATGTAACAGGTGCTAAGTGTGGAGATACTGTTCATTGTTCACCTACTGTACAGCCCATCATTCTGTAGCTCACATCACGGCCAAGGCGTCTGATTCCAAGTCTCCCAGGTAAAATTCCTCATTACCTTGAGGATGAAGAATCTTAAACTTGTTATATGTTCAAGGCCTTTACTGCTGGCTCCTACCCAACTGGTTGGCATTACTTACTCTTCATGTTTATAACTGATATTCTATAAAACATCATTCTACCTTTGTGTATATGGCCCGAAACTTCTTCTACATCTCTTGCCTTTCTACAGAGCTCCTTTCCTACCCACCATGCTTTCCTTTCTCTTTCTTCATTTCCCATGAATGACCACAAAGCATGAGCAATGTCAGGAAGGGTGGATTTGAAAGATATATCCAAGAAAGGCCAGTGTGTTGAAGGGTTTAGAAGATGTGGGTAAGTTCTTTAGATTCCAGAGAGGGAAAGATAGATACTTCAGGAGATCCCCACCTAGAAAGAAAGCAGTGAATCCAGAGAAACGCCTAACACAGGAAGTCATAAATATAGACAGTAATGTAGAGACAAGGGAAATGCAGGAGTTTCCCACCTCCAAGCCCCAACCCCTAAATTAGTGCTGAATGTTGACTTATGCTAATGATACTTGGCAATGTAATTCTCTGTTAGAGCATCTGTACAATATTTCAGATATTCCCAGGAGTGCTTAGTGAGAGGGAGTAAGTCAAGCAGATAATATTATGTGAAATTAATTAAGCAGAGACTTTAATGTTAGGAAGCTCTGTGTTGGAAAATACATCTGTTTTGTATGTGCATATTTTCCCACTTCACCAGCAGTTTTGCCTAGAATTCTTATATAAAAAGATAATTTGGGCAGAGAAACATTATTTTATGCTGATTCCCAAAATAAAGTCATAAGGCTTGAGTATAGGATGATGCCTACAAGAGTCATAGGTACATTTTCATATTTAATCAGTAAAACAGATCAGACAGATATAAAAATTTATGAATATTATATTATTGAAGAATGCTAAGTTCCAGGTATATTTTAAAAATTATTTAAATTATATTAGATAATTTGATAACAGTATTTACATAACCTGTCATTTTAATGATATGATAAGCAAATCAGTATTTTGTGGCAAATACTGGAAAATTAACACTGTGTTCCTCTGAAGTCTTATATGGACAATCCCTCTAAATCCATCTGTGCAGGTAACAAATATTCAGAGTTCCACATTTATCTCTTCCTTTCTATTTTACATATGCTTGCCGTATTGCATGTATAAACATTCCTGTGTAACAGGTGGTAAATGTGGAGATGGGAAGATGTGCAGTTGTGTATGAATGTGTAACAGTTTAACTTTGAAGACAAAATAGTGTGGTAGGTAAACATTTCAGCTATTTTTCCAATAAATATTCTATTGCAGTGATTGATATGTTCCTACATATTTCATATCTATTTCAATTTTTCTAATTTTACACTTTTAAATAACCATTATCTTTTTCCATTATTTTATTTTATTTTATTTTATTTTTATTTTTTTAACATTTTTTTTTTGTGTGTGTGTGTGTGTGTGTGTGTGTGTGGCCAGCTCAGCCCACCAGGGGGCGCGGCTGGCTGGCATGTGGTGCTGGGGGATCGAACTGCGGTCCCTGTGCTTTTTGCTTAGCTTAGTTTGTTCCAAGTAGGTGCTTTAGACCACTGAGCCATCTCTCCAGCCCTTTTTCCATTATTTTAAAACAAATTCTCCAGCGTGTATCCCATTTATTGACTTCTACTGCTCAGTATATTGTACTAGGCAGATTTCTGTTGCTGTAATAAAACACCTGAGAAAATCAAGTGAAAGGAGCCAAACTATTCTAGCTCATGATTTCAGAGGACTCAGTCCACGGTCAGCTGGTCCCAAGCCTTTGGGCCCTGAGGTACAGCAGAAACAGCAGTCAGGCCACACAGGTTAAGTAATCTGTTCGTATCATTGCAGTCAGGAAGCAGAAAGAGAGACAGAGAAGAGGGTCCAGGGTGAGATATGTTCCCCCAAATACTCCAGGACTCACTTTCTTCAACTTATCTCCACTTTCTAAGTTTCCTTTCCAATATCCCCATATGATTTCAGATCCACTCCCTGATTAATCCACCAATGAAGTCAGGCCCTTCTGATTCAATCACCCTTCCAAGCCACATCTGTACATGGCTGCACTAGGCACTAAGCTCACATAGCCTTAATATGCATTTCCGGGAATGTTGGTACTGTGATTATGGACTTTACATTTTGAATCAGTGTATATATACATTATTTTTTCTTTGTTCTCAGTAAAATTTATAATAACCATTTAAAAAGAAATAATATCACTTCAAAAATGCCAAATATAGCTGGATGTGGTGGCTCACACCCATACTTCCAGTTGTTTTGCAGGCTAAGGCAGAAGGACTGGGAGTTCAAGGCTAGCCTGGGCTGCACAGCAGGACCAACCCCATCTCAAAATAAAATAAAGTGACAAAACACCATATATTTCTTGCAAGATTGCCTGCTATTTATTTCATTATTTGAATACTTTATAAACTGTCCCTAGTCTGACTTTGGAATAGCTTACACAGTTCTATGATTAAAAACCCCTGCAATCCTTACATTTGGAAAAGGATTATCTGAATATCAAATTCTAGATTCTAAGCATTTTTTTTTAGTTTTCTAAGAAGTGCTGCATAGTTTTCTTGAGCCAACTCTTCACTTGAAGTATCTATCTGGTTAGACTGACATTTGTTCCTTGTATATGCTCTGTGTCTTTCTATTTAGTCGTATTTTATTCAGTTATTATTTACTAAATGTCTACTCTGTAATTCATTGAGTTAGGCAATAGAATACAATACTATACAAGGTGGTAGTTCCCCGTGTTCTTGGAGTGAACCCCTTACCGGAACACATTTAGCACAGTCAAAATTGTTTTTCATGGCCAGTTCTATTGGAAGAATTACCTTCTTTCCATTTTTTTGAGGATTCAGTGCTTAGCTGTCATACCAATACATTTTACTTCACTTCATTTGCTATTTCCATCTCCCATTTCCCTCTGTAATGTGATGAAGTTTACCTATGGTGATTTAGATTTTACCGGGATTACTTGGACTAGATGGAGTTTTCTTGTGACTGTGGCAAAATAAACTCATGGGTTAGGTTTTTTTTAAAAATAATTTTATTGAGAAACAAATAGCATTGAGACAGTTTCAAAATTGGTTCGTAGGACAGTTTCAATAATTAATACATTGCATTTTGTTGTCTTTTTAGTGGTTATTCATAGTACAAGATGCAGAAATGATATCCTGTCCAAAAATACTATTAGTACAAGTCTTTCTATTCATTGAATTAAGAGAAAATAGCTGTATATTTATCCTACTTTGAATATACAGATGTAAAATGGTCCTTCATTTGTATACCCTTTTGTTGTTTAGTTTTGTCAGAGATGGGAATTCCATTGTCATTTAAATATTGTAGGTGCATGAATTCAGCAAAATATTCCAATATAGTCCAGTAGTCCATAATAGTAGTGGGTTATCTGTAGGACTTATATAAGAACTCAACAGTCAGAGTGGCTGTGGGATGAGGGGATTTCTGTATGCAACTTCATGCCTCTACTGTAAATTAAGAAGTGTAGACAAAGCACATATACTGTTACTCTTTGTAATACTGTTTTCCTTTTCTAAGCAAATAAAATTAGACTTTGGGACTGGAAGGAAGCCACGAGAAGCTTAGGGAAAATTGTGAAGCAGACAGAAATGTAGTGAACAAATGATAAATATTCAAAACATAATCTTGCCCTGGAAGTCTCAAACGTACTAAATCCTTCATGAACTGTGTTTCTTTCCATAAAAAAGCAGGATGCGATCAGTTAGTATATGTGTGTGCGCTTCGTTAGCACACCCGTCTGGAGTCTGTAACGAGGCTTAGCCACAGATAAAGAGACAGCAAAAAGAAGTGGACCCAGGGAGAAAAGAGGGATACGACAGTTTGGATTTACTAGGAAATCCTGCACACCCCTGGCAATGTAGCCGTCTTATTTTTAATGAAGTAACACAATTCAATATATATCTTCTTACAGAAAATCATTAATAAAATATTATAGTTCTGGACCTTTTGGGAATTCATACATGACAGCAGCAGATAATTGTCTGTGAGACAAATGTCAACAAGCATAAAGCATCTCTCTTGCCAATGAGGTGAGACTTTAATTAGGAAATCTTATGTAATATGACTCATGTCCCTCTGTCTGCCTGCTGATGCCCTCCTAGCAAAGATTGCATGAGGAACAGTGTCTCCCTCAATTAAAGGAAAAGGAAACACCCACTGATGCCCTGAATCTGGCTGCGCCCTTTTACACCACATACAAGTGACACGAGCCAGTTTTCTACATAGCACCTTCATTTGGAATCATACATTATCTGAGAAATAGGGGCTCAGGGTGTGTATGTCTGTGTGCACGCATGTATGTAACTTCCTCCATCCTTCCTTTAGTTTATCTTCCCCTAAAACTGCACAGATTTTTGTTCCCACTTGTAGTTACTGAAATATTTTAAATAATGAAAAATATCAGAAAAATATACAGACCAATGAATAATTCTAATGTGAGGAACATTTTTATTGGTCTATATGATTTCAATAAGAGATGACAGTGTGAATACATAGTAAAAAGAGACCATAATGTCTTTAACTAATAAACAATAAGCTCTATAATAGTTTTGGGAAAAATTACAGCTGTTCACTTCAATCAACAGAGTAGGACCTTATGTGGTACATGAGAATTTCATTCTCACATTCTTCTGTCTGTGGTTTGTAATTTTTTCTTTTGTCTTTTTGAGATAGACTTTTGCTATGCTGTTCAGGCTGGCCTTGAATTCACTCTGCAGCCCAAACTGGCTTGAACTTGCAGAGATTATCCTGCCTCAGCTTCCCAAGCTCTAGGACTACAGGTGTGCACCACCAAGCCCAGTCTGTGGTCCATAATTTTGAAAATAAAAAAGTCACATAGACTTTAAGATAGCAATTTCTTAGAAAAAAATTATGAATATTAACATGCGAACAAGATCTTTAACAAAATAATCTCTTTGATTTCGATAAAATAAAGAGAAGTATGATGTTGTTGCATTTTATATGGATATAAGGCCAAGAAACAAATTTTGATTTTACTGAGTTGCTAAAGGTTTTATAGTCAGTTTTTAATTACTAAGTTTTTATACATTAATAATGTTTGGTAACAATAAGAACAAACAATGATAATATAGAATCACTGTCTACCTAGTATCCAACTTACAAATAATATTTTCACATCAGCTTTCCAGTCCAGCAGACCCTATTACTGCTATCAGCCCTGATTCTTCTGTACTGAAAGTTCATACCCAGTTTAGCGTCTTGTCATTCCCTCCCTCCACCCTGGTGAATATCCTCAAATACAATAACCAATTTTGTGTAGTGTTAATGTTTGTGTAACTAGACTGGCTGTTTTATTTTTTTCCACCATGTTATTTCCCCGGGGTGCAATTACATTTTTTATGCAGCTGGAGTTCACTCTTCATTACTGATGTATAGTTTCCCTTTGTGTGCATACACCTTATTAATTCCCTCCATTCATTGATAGACATTGAATATTTTTCCACTATTTTATATCATAAATATGGTTACTGCTGTCATTCATACCTGACTCAGGAACCCTGGGAAACATTAGCAAGACTTTCCTGTAGGGATGGAATTGTTGAGCCTTAGAGAATGCACATGTCCAACTGCACAATGATAGGCCAACTTGTTTTCCAATTTTATTTGGACCAGGGATTTTGAAAAATCATATTTGTTTCATGTCCTTGTCAAAGCTTGATATTATGAGAATATTGATATTTGGCAATTTGTATAGCCAAATTTGTATAGTTTTGATTATAAGCTGTACCTTTCTGCTTAGTGAAGTTGGTAGGCCAGTGTCGGTCCTCGACGGCACGCTACTCCAATACATGCCCTTGTGCATTCTATGATGTTTGTTCTGAGCTTATGTAATTTGAGTGTTAACTGAGGGAATTATTTGATGGTGCCTGGGAACAACGTGGATTCCACCAGATAAAATTTTACATATCTTCCTGCCTTGCATTTAAAAGTTGATCAGTTGCACAACTTTAAATAATATTGGGTTTGAGAATTTGTTTGGATTTTGAAAGAAGAATGAATTTAGGTTGCAAAACACATTAAGGCATAAATATGATTACTAAAATTCTTGGAGATTTTTAATCCACTCAGTGTCAAGGTTTAAGCAAGGCAATTATTTTTGTTATTCCCTGGAGTACAGAGAGCTGATGTATAATTTACCTTAAAACTGCAGGTGCAGCCTGTGTACCCTGAGACTCAGGCATGTCTCTTAGATTCACCTTGAGCTATCCTTATGTGGTTTTTTACTTAAAGTGGTTATGTTGTCCCACAGATATTAAATTCAAAACTACATGAGCTGTTTATTATGTTTATGAAATTATACATTATACATGCTGTGTAGCCATCTACCTAAAAGCGGATTATTATAAAGAGAACAATAGCCTTAGTTGTATTTCCAAATATCTATATACTTTCAGATATTTTCAATCATGGGTTGGAATTTAGGAACCCGTTTTACCTAGTAGATATTCTTCAACTCTCCAGACCCATCTAGGTCACACGTCCACCTCTCACGAAGCTTTGACAATTACACTTGTCATAACCATGGCACCAAGACAACATGCACACTCACTCAGGACCTGGAGGCATCCATGTGCCCACCTCTGCACCCCATCTCCTAGAATCCAGTACTCAGTCCTGTCCCAGCAGGAAGCCCATTTACCTTCCAGCTAGTGGAGCGTCTCAGCTTCCAACAGTAAAGAAACAAGCCTCCCTTTTCATAAAAGCATCTAAAACTTTAAAGTCAGAAAACCTAGACTTATTAACAGCTGTCTGAGACTTTATCATTCTTATTTGAAAATATTCAGCCTTAATCTCACCTTGGCACCAATGTGCCACATTCCATACCTTCTTTCCCCCTCTCCTAATGTCACAGTTGGGACTGTTGCTAAACATACCTGATTTAATTTGACAAATCACAATAAAAATATTTTTTATGGTCCAGAACAATGTGAGGGGCTTGTTAAGTAAGCAGTGTTTTCTGTTTTTCTTAGTATGAAATTCTGTTTTTGTAGGCTGAAGAGGCTTTATACCAATAACAGTTACCATTTGTTCAGTATCTACTATCTGCAGACAAAGTTTGAGTGTTTTGTATTCATTGTCTCTAATCCTGACAAAGCTGCCTGAGGGCCCAAATCGCCTGGCTAGGGAGTGCCTGTGTTGTGTTCTACCTCAGGTTCCACATTTTCTGCCTTCCACTTTTAATGTGGCCACACACGGTGAGCAAATAGCCTCCCCATTGTTCAATCCAGCAGGTGACTGCAAAATTAAACCATTTCTTTCAACACAGACAGATTTAGAATTATTTGGCAAATAACAAAGAAAGGACTTTTTCATTGTGAAATCTTAAATCCCATCCATGCATAATGGGTGTTTACCCTGAAGCCTTGTATTATTTAATAATTATCTAGTTAAATCACTTTATGCATCAATTGATCAAGTCTGGAATAAAGAAATGGCATAACCAATATTTTTAGCTCTTGTGTTCATGAATAGCTTCCATTGCTCTCCTATTATTAAAATGTTGACATACTCATATTTGTTTTGAATGTTACACAAATTAATAAAAAAGAAGGAAAAACCCCTTCTTACCCTGGAGTTTATGGTCAGCCCTGGTGGACCTTGCTATATACGTAGGTCTTTCAATGCCTGAACCTTCCTGAACTCCAGTTTCTTCCTTGAAAATAGGGATAATACATGTTGGAATTCTCTCAGAATGTATTTCATGGAGACATGAATGCAAAACAATTTAGTTTCTTCAGAGCTAAGACTTTTACAAACACAGACATTATGATGATACTCCTCTTATCCTGGTATACAATAACATCTTCTAAATGTAGTCAAGGAATGTGAAAAAAATCCAACCTAGCATATCCTTGAAAATGCTTTTATCTTCTTTACTACCCTGCTTTAGCAACGTTCGCTTCAGAAATTACTGATATACCTGACAAGCCAGAAAGAACTATTGCTACAGATGTAAAAGCCATCTCTACTAGGTGCTGATCCAATAATACATGTCTTCTACATGTGCGATGGCACTGAACACAGATGCAGGTAATTGTCAGATTAATTCTAGGTCATCCTTAGTTTGCTTAATTATTGATCCCATAACTTAAATTTTAGTTGTCGTTTTATATCAACTTTATGTTGGTATAATTTATGCACGATATAGCTCATATAGTTTGACTATGAAATTCAATGAACTGAGTCAAATTTAGAAAACCAAAACATAACCACCACACTGATCAAGATACAGGAAATTTTCATCTCACCAGAAATTGTGCTGAGGCTCCATTGCCCAGATCCAGCTTGATTTCATTAAAAATTATGTGTCATATTTAAGTAAGTGGTATTGTCCTAGATTTAACATTTCTGTGTGTGAATTCCTTACTAGAGACATAGGAATTGGGTGGTTCAGAATCATCTGTTATTCCATTTCTTATGAATCATTTTCTTAGAAAGGACTGCCAGGCTAAGATCCCATTATCTTGGTGCAACCTTTCCTTTCTCTTTCTCTTACCACAATGTTTTGTTATGTATTGATTTGTGTATGTGTACTGATTGAATGTATACTCTATCTTCTGCATTTGAGAACTTTCAGAATTAGAAATCATACTTTTTTGATTAATACATTTTTGATGAATGCCTGACACTTCCTCTGCACATGGAGGTGCTTAATTATTGTCTTAGGATACAAAAATAAATACTCACTTCATTCCTATGACATTAAAAGTAGGTACCCTATGCAGGTGTACCACCTTCTACAGGAATGGAAGGCTGAAAAGAATTTGTAATAAGGAGTCGCACTTTTCTGTTAAGTCCACAACAATGTACCTATAAAAATTTTTAGTTGTTACCACTTTAATCAGTTAATATGACTGTTCTTTTGACTAGGTTCCTATTGTCAATATGTAAAAAAGAGGGAGAAAGAGAAACTTACTATGAAAAAAATGGCAAGCTGTATAAGTCGCCATATTGACCCTGACTTTGGGTCCTGTCTATTATTCGCTATCAGTTTGCTCAGAAACAACTCATATACATTTCTTGAGCTATGATTTATACAATATACAGTAGAATGAACAATAGTTCCATCTCCATATAAGTAAAGAGGTAAAGAGAAGCGATGCATAGGGCAACGTGTGGAGGTGGTGTAGGGCCACAGAGCTTCCTTGAGATCTTGAGCAAATCACCACCTCGACAGCAGGATACGTTCAGCACATCTTGTTCCAGATGGAAGTCAGAGAGCGGGACCAAAATGTCCAACTTTCTAGTTGACTGGTGGGTTGGCTAATGCCTAGGTGCTGTCTCAAAGTCTCAAGCACTCAGAGGTGGGGCTTTGGATGGGACTGGATCACAGTGTGCGAAGGTGCCAGGTGTACAGCTGAGTGTGATGTTGGAGGTGAGGCCTGCTGGGAAGAGGTGGTCACGTGGGTGTGGCCTGGAAAGTGACAGATACATCCTTCCTCCTCCCTTCATGGCTCTCTACTTCATGCTGCCATGCCACGAGGAAGCCTGCCCTGTCATGCTCCTCCACCATGCTGCCAGGCAACTGTGGACTGACATCTCTACAAACTGAGCGCAAATATTTCATATTTGAGCTTGTAGGTGTTGGATATTTTGTCCTAGCAAGGAGAAAATAGCAAGGGTTGGCCAAATAGCTCAGTGGATTAAAGCACCTGCAAGCAGAGGCAGGGACTGGTGGTTCGGTACCCAGGCCTGCCCTCCCCCCCTGCCCCCAGGCAAGCTGAGATGGCAATTGAGACTGGGAGTGGTGACACACACCTGTAATCCCAGCTCTTGGGAATCTGTAAACGGACAGCTCACTATGAGTCTGATACAGTAAGGAGAACCTGAACACCTGTAGACTCTTCCCTAAAGTACAAAAAAAAAAAAAAAAAAAAAAAAAAAAAAGACAAAAAGAAAAAAAAAAGGAAAGTAGCTAAAACAATTAGTCTATTTTATGATCATAACCCAAAACCGCAGAGTCTACCTAAGTCACCTCACAGGCACCTCCTAGCACCCCAAGTGTGTTCTAAAGGGCTTATTGAGAATAACAAAAGATCTCCTTTCATTCAAGAGAATCCAAACATTGTTTTTAAAAAGTATATGCCAGAAAATTGGAAGAAAACAGAACATTTATTTGATGATAATTTAATTATTGTATTTAAAATTTTCTAGATGTTGCAAATGCATATGATTCCCAAGTGTAATGTTATGAATGGTGCTGAGGAAAAAAATACACTTAGGAACCATTTTAATTCTTAGTACAACTTTGTTGAAAAGATATTTGACTAGTGAATCTCTCAAGAGAAGTGTCATAGAAAGATTTTGATCTTCCCTAAATCTTCAATTAGCCAACAACTAGCCAAGTTAATAGTTGAACTCAAAACAATCTGTTTCAAACTTTACTTTCTTTTAATGAATATCTATTATATTTGTCTTGCACCTTCTATATAGGAAGTACTATTCTATGTTTGGGGGACACAGTATTTAACAATGCATAAACATTGTTCTAATGGATCTCAAACTCTAGAATTCAGGATAAAACCAGTATTTGGCAAGCCTCCTTTATATATCTTATTTTATTTTTATAGTACCTGGAAGCTCAACATATTTCTTGATGACTCTTCTCTCATTTCTGGGACAAAATACCCAACACCCAAAATTAAGAAAGGAAAGGTCTATTTAGCTCACAGTTAGTGGGAGTTTCAGTCCATACTCAGCTGGCTCCAGAGCACAGCGATCCATGGCAGACAGCAGCAGCAAAGGAACGAGCGTGGCTGTGGCTGCTAGCAAGTCTCTCTTCCTTCCTTATATTATATTCACATTATCCACCACAAGGAGGGTAGAGCACTCACACCTATAATTTGAGCATTGGATGGTGACTTAATCACAAACTCTGGAACCCGCCTGAGGCTTTGAGGGGACACCTAGACACAAAGCAGAACAACATGGGAGTTGACTTCATTACCCATTTCAAAGGTTAGATTCTCTGATTACGACGGAGTGTCAAAGTGATGAACTTTGAAATCTGCCTGGGGAATTGGAGGAGCACCCTTCTGGATGTGGCGGTAGGCCTGGAGGCATGGCCTTGGATCCATATCTGATCTCTTGCCTCTTGTTCTCTTGTGTTGCTCCCTTGCTTAGTCACCTGGATTTGTTGTAGCACACAATTCTGTGTTGAGGCATCTGTCTTGCACCTAGCAGGACATGGACTGAATCCCCTTAAATGCAAGACAGAGTAATACATTTCTCCTTTAGGTTGTTTGTGTAACATGTTGTATCAGCAACAGGAAAACTGACCAGTTCACCCTCTGTCTTCTGTCTAAAGAACTGGTGTTTTGTTGGTTGACAAATTAATGAAAACCTCAGATTTTATCATTAAGATGGTAGATGTGGTAGCCATATTAACACCAAGGTGGTGAGCTGCAAGTGACTTCCAAACATTTATCTTTCAGAGAAGAGGAATATGAGGTTGTTAACAAAAGGCAGATAAATAACAAGAGAACAGAAAGCAAGACAAGGTCGGCTGTCAGACATTGACAATTGCCTGTCAATCACAGTAAAGGATGTTCCTCTGCCTCTTTATCCAATGGCTTTGATTTCTTCACTTGATTTCTTCCTGAAGTAATGATGATCAGATGTACAGTAGAGCTTTTCTGAAGATATTTTCTTAAGATGATGGAGAAATATAAGATAGCTTAATCTTTACTCCCTGGATATCTTTTGTTTTCTAAACCTTAATGGACTCATGAGGGTAAGTGAAGGTACCAGGTAAGAAAACATTATTAGCAGTGAGCTGTACCCAGATCTCTTTTTATTACTGAGTTCTATACGCCTACATACTTATTAAAAAATAAAACGTTCAGTGAAGGAAATAATCCATTTCATTTTCCAAATGAGAGCAGTGTAAGAAAGAAGAGAATTAACAATAGAATTCCCAATTGAACCTCCTTGTCATGTCGTTCTTTAGTAAAATGAACACAAGTGGAGAGCATATTAATTTCATTACAAGGTAGATGAGCTAAGCTTGTTCTATCTTTTTGCATTTAACTCCCCTTTGGCATAAGTCCACTGCTGCCTCATTCATTAGCTTACTAGAGCTCACACAACTACTAATCTTGGCACTTGAGTAGAGAACTTAGACATTCTTATTTCATTAAAACATTGACTAGTTGGCACAGGAAATAATATTAATGTTCTTCATAGGGTTCTATTGACAAGTGTCTCCCACTATAACATCAAAACTAGTAACTGTCCACACTTGACACAAACAGGTTAAATCTCTTTTGTTCTATTGTCTGAAATACGCTGTACAAGCATAAATTAAACAGGTGAGTTATGTGCTTTTAGGAAGCAACAGAAGTGACAAAGTCAAGCCTACAAATAATAACCCGCTAATTGGAGCCTTCATCAAATAAGTTCAGTTGCAGTGAGCTAGAAAACGGCACTCCAAATGTGATGCTGTTCACCCAAAGCCTGGGACTCTCTCTCATTTTCAATGCTAGAATATTAAAAGTGGAAAGGACATATATTTGCTGCCAGGAAAATAGATTTTGTGCATAAACATGTCTCAAAAGTATAACTCTGACACTGCAAGAAAGATACAGATGAAAAGATCAAAATAATAGAAATAAAAATAAATTAGCAACTTGTTGCTTACAATGGGGAGCCCAGTCTTCTGCATGTGTATTAGTGTGTCAGGAGAGATAGAAAGTTAACCTATAAAACTGGCACATTTTACTCAACTATAAGTAAAGCATTATTCATGTATGTAAATAAATTTCTACCCACTACAACAATGAATGCAAATTTTCATAGTTTCTTGAGATAAAATATTAGCATTCAGGTAATATTTAGAATTTCAGTGAGTCCCTTTGGCTGCTGCCTAGAACTCTGCAGAGCAAGTTCACAATCTTTTGGCATTGGAAATATTTTCTGGAAAAGTGCTTATTTAATTTGTTTTATTAGCAATTATAGGATTTTCAGCAAGTGTTTCCTCTTTGCATGTACAAAATAATACTAGGTCTTATAGTCAGACCATTAGTCATCAATATTTAGATTTGTTTACTTTAGCCAGATATTTGCCTTGTAGCAAAATTCTATCCATTTGTCTTGTTTTGTTGGATGTTGGAAATTGGAGCAGCTGAGGAGCAAGAGGAGACAAAGGAATAATGCATGCAGCTAATAGTACGGTTTGGATGTGGTTTGTTCTGCAAAAGTTTCTGTGTTGGAAGCTTGGTACCTCAACATGGTAGTGCTGGGAGTTGGTACAGAACCTACATAAAGAGGACCTGGGAAGAGGTAATTGGATCATGAAGGGGGCACTAGCAGACAGTGGTGATGCTACAGAGCCATCAGATCAGGAGTGAATTCTCTCAGAGTACAGTTGTAAAAATGCCAAACTCTTATGCCTCTTTTCTCTAGCTTTCTGATTCACCATGTGACCTGACTGTTGCATATGTTTCTATCATAATCCCATCTTACAAAAGGTGATGGATCCAAGGGAGTTTTGCTGGTGCCAGCACTGTGCTCCTTGAATTTTCAGCCTCTGAAACTGTGAGCTAAATAACCTTCATTACTTTACAAATACTCAGTCTTATGTGTCTCATTATAGCAATAGGACACTGACTTAATTTATGCTGAACCTTCAGAACAGAGGAGCATATCCAAGCAATTATGTCACATTTCACTTTGGAACACCATTTCTTCTTTGGAAGATACAGTACATTAACTGTTAATTTAACACGTTTATGTAGATGTTACCATTTACCAAGTGCTGTTCTAAGCACCTTACATGTATTGAGCCATTTAATCTTTATAACAAAGATCTGAGCTATGAATGCCATGAATAATATGGAAGGCAATCCAAGAAAATAAATATAGAAAGGAATGTTTTAGGTAAATAGCTTGGCTGTATTATTTTATTATTTTACTTAATATTTTATGTCATATATTTGGATCTGCCTGTTTTGGATAGAAAGTAACACTTAAATGGTCCTGAATAAATTAATAGTCATCATACAACTTTTTGGGTAAATGAAGTATCAGACAGGATAAACCAATATGTGTTCTGCATGTGGACTGTATTTGCGGTGTGGAGAACCAACAAATTGGTCAGCTGCTTAGAGAGCAGCAGCACAGAGATGAGGAATAAGTTAGAAGAGGTGAATTCACTTCAAGTCTGATAGCAAAACCATACTAGTTCATTATATTTAAAGCTTGTACACACAGAGAAGAGTTTCAAATAATGCATGTGGTGACCATATTCTCTGTTTATACCTCGACTTCAGAATGTTTGTTTATGCAGCAAGTACTCAGTACACACTTCTTCAAAGCCTAGACTTCATTTTTAAAGAAGCGGTCCAGCATTTGTAACACAGTGAGTCTTTATAATACGTATAATTCATACTGTTGGCCTTAGAAGAGGCAGCACAAGTGGAATGGCAGCCATAGCATTCAAGCTCTTCTGGGAAAGATATGAAATGAAAATTCAAATCTGTGCAATTACGAATGTAAGTACAACACAGAGGCATTAGCTATGTTACATCACAGTAACATAATATATTCCATTGCTTAGATTAACTTCAAAACATCTAGTGTCAGGGGCTGGGAATACAGTTTAGCAGCAGAGTGCCTACCTGGGAACTGCAAATGCCTCAGCACCAAAAAGAAAAAACAAAAACAAAAACAAAAAAAACTTTTAAAAAAATCTACTGTCAAAATAAACATTTAATCTAATGCCTGTAAAATGCACTATGCTCACTAATATAATTGCAAAATTTCATATCCACAGGAACATTATATCTGAAATTAAATTTGCCAATATTTCCCATGTATGCTCCTTAATTTCTGAGAAATCACAGCCAGTAATAAATTGAATGACTGATTATTACTGAATAATTTCAAAAACAAAATTAGAAATTTTTCATATTTTATATGAAAATATATTTAGCATAAGAAGTATGTGCATTTGTAAATCAAATGATTGTCTTGTTTCACACCAAACAGACCACTGAAGAGCTGGTTGCTGTGATTGTTATTTCCAGTGTTTGCTTCAAGTGTATATGCCTTATCTTCCCTATAAAAGCCATCACTTCATCAAATCTTGTAATCTTTTTATCCGGGAAAGTTGTAGGTATATTCAATAGCCTTAACAAGTTTCAGTTAAATGCAATAGAAAGAGCCACAAATTGAGAATGAAAGGAATTATTGTTGGAATTCAATTTGCATGTTAAAAGATTGCTGACACAAATACCAGGGTGAGGCTGAAACAGAGGAAGTGAGGATAGTGATTTCCCACAAAGACTGACCAGGAACTGGGTGGGAATTAGCTAGAAAGTTGGTGGTAATGGGAATGCCTAATCCTTGGCAGATGATAGGGTTGATGATATGTAACAGGATCGTGTTGCCTAATACTGGCCCTTGAATTTAGAGGCACTTAAAGGATAGCTTGGTTTTGTTACTTGTATGTAAAGAGTTAATTGTCAGTCAATATTCAAATCCATTCATTTTACTGTTCAATAAAATCAACACAAAAGGGGAAAAAGTTTATTTTGTTAGGGTTTCAGTACATAGTCACTTGGTCTTTTGCTCTGAGCCTGCGGTGGCATTTTATATCAGATAGAGGATAGGGCAGAGGACTGGCCAGCTTTCAGTGGCTGGGAAAGAAAGACAGAGACAGGAAGTCAAGGGTCCCTAGGTCTTCTCACATGTTTGTCCTCAGTGACCTGTTTACCTTCTGACACCTCACCTCCTGAAGAGAGTGCCATGAACCACAGACCAGGCGTGGGGAGTCTTGGGGGAAGACAGTCCAGATTAAACCTGTTTTATTACAAAGTTAACTGAGACCTTGGTTAAACCTGGTTACAGATGAGGGGAAATTGTAATATCCTTTGACTCTTTTTTATAAATGTTAATTGACTTTCTAAATAACTTGATTTGGACCAAGAGATAGTTTAGGTATAATCTGGCTGTAATTAATTATTTATGGGCATTAAAATCTATTGAGAAAAGATTTGAGCAACAAAGATAGAGAAAAAACTGAATATTTTGAATATGTAGCTGGGGCCAACCAACTGTTATAAAAACTTGAAGCAGGCTGAGAATTAGAAATCCGTACTTGAACAGAAATTCCACTGGAGCTGGTAAGATGAATGAGAACTAAACCGAGAGAAAGCTGAAGAGGAGGTAGGCATCAACTTTGCACAGTGCTTTTCTCTGATAACTTCTGCTTTTCTTTTTCTTTTTGTCACTCAGGAAGTTTCAGTCTTGAAAGATGATGTGCAAGTGCTGTCTAGGAGATGGACTATGTTAAGTAACCCAGGCCTGTCAATGTCAGTGCCCCGATGATGGGATCACAGTGACACGACTTTTAGCAACCTCCTCCCTCTGAAATTCACATTCCCTAAGGAACAAAAATCAAGGACGTTCTAATTCCACTCATGCCTTTTAGCCACTTGCCAGCATTGAAAGTACCAAACACAGAGATATTCTAGTCTTTGCAAAATAAAAAGTAGAATAATATTCAAAGGGACATTCCCAAGCTCCAGAGAGGATGTAGCTATTTACTTCTTCTTCTTCTTCTTTTTTTTTTAACAAAAAACACTGAGATATGGTGCCAGGGAAGAACTTCTGCCTGGTAACATTTCTAATACTATACCTGGAAGAATGAATAAGTATGTCTTATTCTGCATATAAGAGTGTCATATGAAGATAGGCTTAGAGGCTGTGTACACAGCCTTTCTTCTGATGACTTTAGGAATATAAAACAAAGACCTTAGATGTCCTCATAGACTTCGTCCCAAGAACAATTCTAGAAATTTATCTTAGGGAAATAATAAGTAGGTGTAGAAGCATTTTAATCAAAACATTCATTATGAAAGTGGAACAGACTTATATTTTACAATGTTATGCAGTTAGAAGAATTCAAGATTACTAAAAGCAACTATGAATAAAAATATAAGGAAAATATGATTAGGAAAATCAATTAAAGAAGAAATGTTATTTAAAATATGTTATTTAAAATAGCAGACTGGAATGCCTGCCATTCTGGTCTACTCAGTACGTACTGCTTGTCATGTTATACCAGTTACTGCCATACTGTCTCTCAAGTAAATGTTTTGTTTTGTTTTGAAGGGTAATAAATGAAAATAAGAGACAAGAAAAAAAAAGTCATAGGACTGTCATGCTATAAAGCTGTATATGGTTAGATCTCTAAATTTCTGCATAAAAATATACAATTGTTTATTCCTATTTTAAAAAATATTTTTGCATTTTTTTCATCACATTCTGTAGGGATTTAAAGTTTAATGTATCAATACTTCATGGAAAAAACCTGTTCCATGTTATGCCTAAGATGTTTGATATTCAGACAGATAGTGAGGTTAAGCTCAATTGCCTATGTTATAGAGTAATAATATTAAGCTTCTCTTCTAGAAGGTAGCAACGTAAATTTGCAGACCAAAAATTAGAGAAAAAGAAGGGCTGCAAGGACAGTCAACATTTTGGCTCTAGCTCTTCAAGGTCAGTGAGGACGTAGGACATAAGAGAACCTGTACTGTAACATCATGTACTCAGTGGTATCCCAAATTTACTGATTAAGGAGATTATGGGGCCACAAAGAAAAGTGATTTGATGATGTAGAGTGTGCCTTAGGAGAGTCACATGGAGAGTCTCTCAGGCTTTCACGGAGAGCAGATTGGTCAGGCAATGGCTGTGACTCATCCATATGGCTGACACTGACAAAGGATCTACAAACTGCAGTACAAATAGCTCAGCAGATTAAAGTGCCTGTAAGCGGGCTCAGGAGCTGGGGGTTCAATCACTTTCCTGGCAAGTGCAAGGGCCTGAGTTCAATTGCCCCCCCCAAAAACAAAACAAAACAAACAAAAAAAAACAAAAACAAACAAACTGCCATACATTGTTTCAGGTTAAATGCTGAGGGGATTTGACTGACTTTGTCAGATACAAAAGTTACATTTCTTGTTATATAGGTCTTGCTTTATCTTGGTCTTAACCATCCAGCAGAAAAGTATAAAAACGAAGTATAAAAAGTAAAGCCATATTAATATGCTAAGCTGTAAAAGGCTCAAGTCAACAACTTCTGACATTGCCGGTCCTATGGATAACCCACTACTATTATGGACTACTGGACTATATTGAATTATTTTGCTGAATTTACGCTCTACAATATTAAATGGCAATGGAATACCCATCTCTGACAAAACTAAAGAAGGGGATACAATGAAGGACCATTTTGTATCTGGATATACAAAATAATTAAGATAGATATACAGCTACTTTCTCCTAATTCAGTAAGAAGAAAGATTTGTACTAATAGTGTTTGGACAGGATATCATGTCTGCATCTTGTACTATGAATAACCACTAAGAAAACAACAATCTGCAATGTATCAATTATTGAAACTGTCCTACTAATTTGTTTTGAAAGTGTCTTATAACTATTTGTTTCTCAATAAAATTAATTAAAAAATAAAATATGTACTAGCAGAGAACTGGATCTTTTGCAAATGGAAAAGGAACTAAGCGACAGAGGGATAGAAAAGTGATGTAAAACTTAAGCTGCATGAATTTGAGTTTGAATGGATTTAATCATTACATATTTCATATATGTACCAATAAGAATAGGGAGCAAATGCAAATAATCAGAAAATGTCACTGGCATGCTCAGCTTGAGAGTAACAAAAATGCTAACTTAAACAATGAAGTTTTATTACTTTCACCCAATGCAGATTAATGCTACAGTACAGGATTAATATTTCTTGTGATGGTCAGAAAAAGTTTCACAGTAGCTAGCACAGAGTTCCATGAAATGATCTTAGGAAGGGGAGTTGTGAGTTATGTTTATTATTATGTTAAATTATGGGATATGATTTTTGGATATTTAATGTTCAATCTATTTTCAGAATTCTAAGTCTATTTCAGATATATTTGCAGAGCACTTTTTTATGAAGATGTAGAAGGTCGCTATTAATAAAATCAATACAAATAATCACCAATACCATACATTAGTCAGAGCTTAGTTTATAAAACTGGAGTGAAAGGTCTATGTTGAACTGTGGAGTGCTCCTACAAACAAGCATTAGTGGAGGGGTCAGACCACACGGACACGAGGTACTGTGCTGCACAATGTGACGCAAGTGGCTAAGACAGACACAGTGGACCCACTGTGACGCTTTGGTACCAAAAGAGTCAGTACGAGGTACATTTGTATCTTTGCACCACAGCCTATTTCGTGGAAAGAATTTATTTGGATTCAAAAAACCTGGATCTGAGTGACAGGTCTGTTTATCGTGTTCAGTGGGATCTTATACAACTCATCGATTTTCCTGATTTCCAAGAACTGTTTCATATTGGCCTTCAAGAGTCAATCACAATCATCTATTTTTAGCTCTACACCTCAATGGTATCACATTTGCAGACTGCATGTATATAGGATGGATACATTCCTATTAGGGAAAGCAGCAAACACTAAAAATCAGGGATCCTCTTATTCTAAGAAACCAGTTCTAAATGTTTACCAATAAACCTCTGGATTGAACAACTGCATGTTGAAGAATTGAGAACAACAGAACGGAGGAATTTAAAAGGATCCCATATAAATAATATGCAATGTAAATCAGTCCTGATAATATTATTTTATGCATTGTTTTGATAGCTCAAACCTTGAACAAATAATTACCAAAAGAACTCATTATTTCTGATGAAGACAAAAAAGTTGAGAGAAAAGGATGATTAATTAGGGTTGCAGGTGCAGGAAAATGATAGCAAAGGATAGAAGAGAAGCAGCTAAAGAAGCCACAGCAGCACTGAAGTGGTTTCCACAATAAATGAGACCAATGCACAAGGGCATCCAAGTGTTAAAGAGGATTCCAAATGATCTGAGACTTATCTTTTAATATACATTCCAATGATGTATATATATAAATATCGAAAGTTATTATTTATATATGTTGAAAATGCAATGAAATGCAAAGTGTAGTATTAGAGATTTTATAATATATGAGTAAAAAATATACAGTGATGAACCCAGGAGATAGTTCAGTGGTCAAAGTGCCTGCCTGGCAAGTGCAAGGACCTGGGTTTGATCCTCAGTATTGCTTGCCATGCTAGCCCCATCCTGGGCCCGACAAGCTGGATACTGAGATTGGGTGTGGTGGCACACACTGTAATTCCAGAGCTAGGGAGGCTGAGGCAGGAGGATCACTGTGAGTCTAGACTGCTTAGTGAGACCCAGTACCAAATGCATAAATTAAATAAAAAATACAAACATACACATACACACACACAATGATGAAAAAAGGAGGCAATTATTATTTCAAATGCTTTTTAGATTGAAAATATAGGATGGTATTTGAAGGGAAAGCCTAGTTTTTTCTGGCCGCAAGTTCCAGAGGCAGCACAGGTGGTTCTACTGCTGCATGGTGCATGTATTTGATGCAGCCTGAACCCCCACCTTGTCATTTTATGAGTATTAACAGCACACAGTTAAAGAAAAACTACAAACTTGATACAACTGTTGTAAAGCAAATACAAGTCCTGTTTTCCTTTATTTGTAACTTTTCTCCAGGATTTTTTATCCATTTATACACACACACATACGTGCATGCAAGTGCATGCAAGAAGAGGACATAGACTTCCTAAGACAATATTAAATTATTAAGGTGTGAATGTCAAGTGCTATATGTAACCACAAAAACGAAAAACATCCTTAACGATGTTGCAGTTGTTTGCCATGTCAGTGTCACCAGCCAGATCCCTCAAGTTCCTTCCATCTGCTCTGCCTCGCTCTTTTTCCCCTTTTCTACCCTCCCTCTGTCCTTCTGTTTTCCTTTCTCCTCAAGTCTCCATTTTTCCCTCTCTGACCTCAAGCACACTTTCTCTCTTTAGTTGTGAGCCATGTATGTGCAGGCCTTTCACAAGGGACTCTTCTGCTCTGATGCATACACAGAGGGCGAGTATTCTCCCACATATATTCTAGGCTTCGTCTTCCACCACTTTCCCATTACATTTATTCTTTCTCTGTGCTCTGGTAAAACATTGACAATGCAGTTCTCATCGACACAAAAGCAGTGTACCTCGTTAAGAAAGCAAGCATTGGTGAATTTGACAGCTGGTCTCTACTACTTGGTGATTTGGTAGGAAGAGAAAATCATTCAACTTTTCATTGCTTTGGATTTTCAATGTATAAAAGTGAAATGATATCCAACCTAAAATGGTTGTGAGAGACAAATGAGATAATGCAGCAGACCACCTATTCAGACATTCTGACATTTTATTAACATCACTGATGACAAAGATGATGATGTCTCTGCTCCTTAGATTTTCCCTCTCCTTCTCCAACTGGCTCTGTATTCCAGGAAGCTGAATTTCATGGACTGAAGGAACAGCTTGCCCCCTTGCCCCACTCTGACTTTGCATCCTATAAAAAGTGGAAGAGAGATTCTTGTAGAAGCTCTTTTTTTTTTTTTTTTTTTTTTTTTTGCCGGACCTGGGATTGAACTCAGCCTCTTGTGCTTATAATGGAAGCACTTATTCTTACTGAGCCATCTCCCCGGCCTCCTCGTAGAACCTCTAGAATCAGAATGGTGCATCTATTCCCAAGATTCCTTCTCTTCTGCTCTGCAAGAGGGCAGGCTCTGCATGCTGTGCCAAAATCCACTGCTCCTAAAAAGTGTCCCTGTTGGGGCTAGAAGTGCTCTTCCATTCCGATAGCTAGTGCTATGCTTGTACTTTCTATCAATTTGATTATCATCTGTCCTTTTGGAATCCTGTCTGATGGGACAATAATGGTTGCTGTCTTTGCCTAAAATGTCTCTATTTTATCATTTCTAAACCTACTTGAGGCCCTACTATCTCTTCGAACAACTAAAATGTCTGTTTCTGATTTTTCTAAGGCCAGTTCATGCCTTAAAATAACAGCAGGAATAAAACTTAATTTCTATTCCTGTACTCCACTGAAATTTATGTGTTCAAACAATTTGTTTTGACATATAGCAGAGTTTGTAATAATAGTAATCTGGTTCTGCCCATGAAATTGTGAGCCTAGTGGAAGATCAATGAGTGGATTCAACTCAATTTTATACCCTGGAAACACATGGTGCCGGTATTTACACATAGATTATGAATGTAAGGCATGCCAATGTTTTTTATTTTTTATTTTTGCAGAACCAAAGATTGAACTCAGGCCCTTGTGCTTGCCAGGGAAGCACTGATTCTACTGAGCCATCTCCCCAGCCTGATATGCCAAATTAATTATGCCCTTTTATAGAAATGATCATTCCCAACTCTGTATAATGGAGACTACTCTAGCTCTCTGCTTTTTTTTCACCCTCTCTGTGATTATTTCTTTATCTTATTATTTTATGCAAAACAAGAGTCCAGGAGTTAATCCAGCAAGTCACAGTCTTTTCCCCTCAAAAGCTAGGCAAAGTCGGACAAAACTCATAGAAACAACAGATGTTCATTATTTAGCCCAACACATTTCTAAAATTGAGTTCATATATCTCACATTACTTTCTCCAAGGTATTTTTTGTTTCAGTCTGTGCTAATATTTGAGCTTCCAGTGTTTTTTTTTTCTTACTTTCACTTCTTATTAGAAAAACAAAAAGCTGCTCTGTCACATAATAAATGAATACACATATTTCTCAAACCATTGGTGGGAGAAATTTAAAGGGGAAAATTACCTTTCTTATCAGCTTAATTGTCTTAGGTTTTTCTTTTTAAAAAATATTTTTAAGCCTAACACTGGTAGACTAAGTTAGTCTATTTCAAATACTTTAAATCTCTGATTTTATTTTCTCTAATTCATGTTATTAAAAGGAATATTCTAAGTGCAACAAATGAAATTCCATAATGACTAAATGTTTGCTTGTGAAGGTAAAAAGAATAGAGCTACATTGGAAAGGACAAGAAAAGATATATTAGAGCCAATACAACACTACGCTGAGTTACTGAGTGATTTTAAACTTGGCTATTCGGTCTAAACGCTGCCCCCTTGGGATGTCCAGTTACAGAATCCCTGATTCTTCTGAAACTCTCCAGGGACCCTCGCACACTCTGAGCACCTGCCCTCAGCCTAAATTCTGAGGAGCAGCTTGATTCTATAATCTCTCCTATAGCCTCTCCTTGTGGGATGATATGTTGCCCCAGCAAACATAGCAAAGCTGAGTCATTCCATCCACAAGCGAGTGGCAGGGACCGTCAGAGTAGAAAGCGACAGCTGCTGAAATCTATGAAAGGACGTAACTGTGAAAAACGGAAGATGAGCTGGCTTTTGTCTAGAAGGATTACAGTGCTCGGCCTACATATGGCCCTGAAAACTGAGAAATTTCATTTGGAGCAAGTCAGATGAAATTTAATTCTCCATTAGAATAAAAGAGATCTAATCCAGTGAGTAGGAATGCATCTTTCCTGTAAGAAATTTTAACAGACCCAACTGAAAAACAAATCTGCCTAGGAAACTTACGCAGATGTTTCTAACACATACTAATAATTTAATATTGTGCAATCTTATATGATGCTAAGAACATGAATGTTTATATTTAACTAACCTGAGTATTTAAGCATTTCATTTTTTATTCTTTGTCGGGCTGTAATATTATTCAATATTTTATATTAATAAGGGTCCTCTTAATTGAAGTAGAATTGCATCCTTCATAAAAGGAGCCTCATGAAGCCCTGGTTGTAGGTAGCGCCAAAACTGTTTCCATCCCTGCCTTCTAGGGGGAGGTCAGACCTATCTCTTTCCCAGAAGCCTATTAACTCTAATTCAACTTAAATCCTTATTTCTAGTTTTAAACTCACTTCTTTATCTTTTTGCCTTCTTAAAAATGTTTTTATCTTATTTCTATCACCATTAGCTTTGCAGCATTCACCACATAGGACACATACTTGAAAAAATAAAAGGGTAAAAGTAAAAATTAGCGTATTGCTGAGCTTATCTGCTCATCTAATGAGGATAGTTTTAGAGATGATTTTTCAAAGCATACTATGCAAGCTATTTTTTCTATCAGATTTCTAGCTATTCGTTTTAGATTTTTTTTTTTTCTGAATTTGGGACAGGGTCAACGGGGTCTACAGGGTTTCACTATGTAGACTGAACTCGTAGTGATTCTCCTGTTTTCAGCCTGCCAAGTGCCTGGATTACAGGCGCCGCGATGCCCAGTCTCAATCACCATCTCAGCGTGCCCCGGGGGCGGGGCCGGCAGGGCACCGTGGGGATCAAAGTCCCTGGCTGCTGCGCTCTGCCTAAGCTGGTGCTTTAGTCCGCAGAGCCATCAGGCAGACCCTTCTAGCTATTAGTTTTCGATCATGTTAAATTCCTCCTCTTTTCCCATATCCTAACAATATATAAGCATCCTCCCTTTTGTTATATTATTTCTCTTCCTTCTTTTTCTTTTTTTATATCAACCAAGTGTAAATTAAAAAACTTACTCTTATATTCATTCAACCAAGAACTATGCCAGCTACTGGCAAGGAATTGGGTTATTTTAATTATTAATTATGCTAACAGCTATTGAGATATACCCCCAACCCATGGAACCAAAGTCTTAACTGCTCTCCACGGCTCTAGTTCCATCAGTACCCAGCAATACTTATATTCTATTTCTATGTAATTATCAATAAAATGTCCTTGACATATCATTGCTTATTGAATAAAAGATGAAGTTTTCATTTACATCAAGTTTTCTGGTATGCTTCTGTTATCTCCTGTCCAGCCTTGCCTTCCATGACTACCAAATGCACTGCATCAAAGGTTATTTTCAGCCAACTCAGTTGGTTTCCTCTTTTCTCCATAGATACTTTATTATATCACTTTCAAATAATAAAACAATGTCCTCAGTTAGTTTAAAATACAGACGAAAATAACTCTCCCTATCATATCTTCTCTCAGGCTACAAATATGTTTGTTTCAGAAATGTTTTCATTGGTAATTCTGACAAGAAGGATGCTATCTAAACATCCCCCAAGAAAACAGTCCTTGTCACTTCTTATTTGTTACCTGGGGTTCAAATTAGGCATACAACTAGGAAAAGCAGATTCCAAGTTTAAAAATAAAACTACCGTGAAGGAGCTATTTTTATCCTCTTTCTACCATTGTCAGTGTAGGTAAAAGAACTCTCTTAAGTAATAAATTCACACTGCATGATTTTATTAAAAGTTGGCTTGTATGGCTCATAATGGTTCCACAGACAAACAGGATACCTGCTAGCAACCATTTTAATCTGTTCAACTCTGTGTTGAGTTCAGTGAAGATTTATTCAATAAATCTTCTGTTGCAGGAGCTAAGTACTATACACGAGGCTATTAAATCATTATGTACATTTTTTTGTTTGTTTTTTTTCTTTTTATTTTATTTTATTTATTTTTATTTTTTTTCTTTTC
>NW_004524675.1:3103243-3154806 GCF_000260255.1 Octodon degus | reverse complement strand
GCGGCCCGAGGGGCTGGGAGAGGGTCCGGCCCACGCTGCACCTGGGCTGGGACTGGTCCCGCCGGCGCAGGGTAGCAGGAAACTCTCCGCACACTCCTATGTACATGTTTTTAAGAATATAAATATATGATGAGCATAAAATATTTATTGAAAGTATAATTTTAAAAGGAAGAAAGTGCGATAGGACAAAAGGGGAAGAAAGAATGAAGGAAAGAAAGAAAAAAGAAAGACAATATTGAGACAAAGAAAAGGAAAAATGTAGTAGAAAAAATAAAGTGGACTCTAAACCAGAGTGCAGATCAAATCACTTTTTTTGTGTGTCACAAATCACTTGTGATGCGGAAAATTAGCTTCTTTTCAAGTCAGGCAGGTGGGGATGAATGGGTAACCACCAGTGTTCAAAGGGTAATATTAAGTGCCATGTGTGGAGGGAAAGGATTACATAAAGTTTAAAGGACGTATCCCGGTCTCAAGGCTTACCCAGCTCCCTGCTCCAAGAGTCTGCTTACCTCTCAGGATAGATGTTTCTGAAGCCACTGGCACAGCAAACAAATTGAGAAAGAAATGCTGGATATGGTGCCAACACTTGCAAATTTTCTTTAGGATTCCTGTTAATTTGTAACAGCAAAACAAGTGTGAAAGTGAGAAATGACACATGCTAGCAGGAAGAGTGGAAGAGTGGAGAGGAATCTGAAGATGGTTCTATTTTAAGAGAATGGTTAATTTCATTATAATCAACTGTTAGCCTTTTCCTTACATGACTTTTAGTGAATCACTAAAATTTTCCACATAAACTTTTGCCTGAGTTTCAGCCCCCCCCAACACAAAGTACTGTGGACACATGCAAACTATAGGATTCTTATTGACATAATCTTCATAGCCGGCCATTATGCAAACATGCACAAGTAAAAAGGCACTCTTAACAGAATAAAAACTTATAAACAATGTACATTTGAAGTAGGTTGAAGTAGGGGCCCCAGTTCCTAACTGGACAGAACAAATCATGAAGTAGTGAAAGATACAGACTGAGGGAGGGAGAAAGAGGAAGGAAGATGGAAAAGAAAGGCAATCTAGTGGTGTTCATCTTGATTAAAGTTCTCACAGCACTTTATGTTCTATAAAGGATAATAGTGCCAAGTAACTATGGGGTAAAACCAGCACCTGCTTTTGACAACAGGCATCCTGGGTTAGAACTGGACCAGTAACTCAGTGCTGCCTCAGATAGTTATCTCCATTGAATTTTGGTTCCCTCACATGGGAAAACAGGAAAGGTGGATTGGTATTATAAATACATCTATGCATATGTTTGAGGTTAGTTTAGATAGCATTTAGGGGAAGGAGAAGTAAAAAGAATTAGAGTGTGTGTTATGCTAATGTATCAGTTGCTCACAATTAATGTAATCATTATGCAAACATGCACAAGTAAAAAACAAAAATTAAAAATTCACCAAAAAGAGAAATACTCATAATATATCTTGAGTTCAATCATTATTGTCTGTTGTGACTTGGGCAGGCAAATTTGGAAAAGGCTTCTGAGACGAATTCTCTTATTTACACACAAGAGAACTCAGGCTTCGGAATGTCTCCCAACAATCTCAAAGTGACCCGGAGAAGAAGGGGGTCCTCCTAGTCTATGGTATATGATGCTTCTGTATGACCGAGGGGAACACCTGTACTTGAACATTATAAACGATTTAGAATTTAATGGGTAGACCTCATGGTTGGTACCTAAATGTCTAGTATTCTGTGTAAAAGATTCTATGAACATTAGTGAATGCTGTAATTGCAGCACTATGAGACTAAAGCAGCAGGATTGCCACAGGTTCAAGGCCAGTGTGGGCTAAATAGTGAGTTCAAGGCCAGAAAGACCCTGCCTTAAAAAAATCAAAACAAAACTGAATGTCATATTCACTATGTTATGGAATGGCATTAAAACCTAAACAGATTTGCAATAACCGTTTCTCCTCTTTAATGTCACCTTACTTCCCACTAGTCATCTGTCAAAAAATATTTTCAAGTAGGAATTAGCTTCGAACACATGGCTTTTAAATTCAAAATTAAAACTTTCTGAGAACAAATGGGCTGAAAAAAAATCACACCTGTTGTGTCCAGTTGCTGATGCTAAATTACTTTCTTAGCTTCTGCTATCAGATCACTTGTATGTCCAAGTTCTCCCTCACACCACACCTGCTACATAGAGTTAAGGCAAAGTTCTTTTACCAGTCATTTCAGAAGGTATCTGACATAATTTTAATAGTCACTTCAGCTTTTATTTCAGATAGAAAATCAAGTCCCCATCAATTTCGAATGATAACATGCACATATTTATACTTTTCCAACAATTTATCTTGAATTTTGCAGTTAATAGTGGCATATGTAAACCATTTTTAAAAATCTGATGTGATTTCATGACTAATGTTAAATGTCTAAATATATTTTTCAGGGGCCAGTGAGATACCTCAGTGGACTAAAGCACCTGCTTAGACAAGTTTAGGCAAGTTAAAGGACTGTGGTTGGATCCCCGGCACTACATGCGCCAGCCCTGCCCCCAGTCTGGGCTGGTGGTATATTCCTGTAATCCCAGTGCTGAGGAGGCTGAAAACACGAGGATTACCATAAGTCTGAGCTGTGTAGTAAGACCCTGCAGCAACCAAATACATTAAAATAAATAAATACATATATATAGATATTTTCCAGTTGGAATTCTTATTTATTGTTTGTTTGAGACAGGGTCTTGCTATATAGTTTAGGCTGTCCTTGAACTCACTATGTAGCCCAAGCCGACCCAAACTATTGACAATCCTCCTGCTTCAGCCTCCCTCCCAAGTGCTGGGACTTGAGATTACAAAATGCTTTAAAATTCAGATCTCTTGGAATAGTTTCAGAACTGATGTCAGTTGTTCAGTAGAATTCATCAGCAAAGTCACCTGTTTCTGTGCTTTCTCTTCTTGGAAAATTTTGTATCACTGTTTCACTGACTTTCTTCTGCTCCTCCTGCTCCCCTTCCTGCCCTCTTCTTCCTCTCTTTCTCCCTCTTCTTTTCCTCTTCCTCACTCCCTTCCTCTTCTCAAATCCTTCTCCTTCCCCTTCTTGTTCTGTTTCCTCCTCCTCCTCTTCTGCCTCTTCTTCGTCCTCTTCCTCTTCCTTTTATTCTCCTTCTCCTTCTCCTTCTCCTTCTCCTTCTTCCTGCTCACCTTCCAGTATCTGGAATTGAATCTAGGCCTTTTCACTGGGATGTATTCCTAGCCCTTCCTATTACTCAAAATTTTGAGACAATGTCTAAGTCCTTACATTGCCCAGGCCAGGCTGGAACTTGTACCCCTCCTCTTTAGCCTCCTATCATGCTGGGATTACAGGCATGCACCAGCTACATTTATGTCTGGTTTTAATGATCTATTTTCAGCACCTAGTATTGGAATGAAATTCTGTCATTTGTGAAAATATGGATGAAACTGGAAGACATTATGTTAAATGAAAGAAATAAGGCACAGAAAGAGAAATACATATGTGGAACCTAAAACATCAATCTTATAGAAGTGGAGAGTAGAGCACTGGTTAGCAGGATTTGAGAATGGTGAGGAGTTGAGGAGGAAAGGAGAGACGATGATTAACAGGTAGAGAGTGAAGTTGAATAGGAGAAAAAAGCTCTATTGCTCTATAGATAATCCACTAACTATGGCTGTATTTTAGGGGATGCATATGGCAATTATCCAACATGAACCCTACATATTTTATACATGCACTGAAATAACATACTGTATCCCATATAAACATATAGCTGTGTCATTTAAAAGTAAAAATACATTTTTAAAAATTCATATTCTGTAAATACTGAAATTTATTCCAAAATTGGCTTAGTAAATGTGTGTGTAGTAAAGGCATTGTAACAGGACACCAAGCATAAAGAGCAGGTGGTAACAAAGTGAAGGATGCCATGCCCAAGAGAACGGACTGGAGATTTGGTTCTTTTCCTCCTCAGCTGGCTGCTGCAGCAAAGTGTGCATATGGGGGTGAGCCCCAGGTTCATGTGGTGCAGTGAGCTCCTCGTGTTAAGGATGAAAATCACGCATTTTGTCATTAGGAAAAGGGGGAAATGAGGAAAAGGAAAGAATAAAGTGAAGAAAGGAGGAAAAGATAGAAAGATAGAAAAGGAAGGAGGAAAAAATAAACAAAAGAAAGATTTGATACAGCCTCCTCCTTAAAATATATTCTGCAATTTATTTTTATGGCTTATGTATAAATACATTAAAAAGCAGGAAAGCTATGAGTCACACGAGCCACTCAGAGTCGCGCAGTTGCTTGCCCCATGAGGGTGTTCTGCTGAAAAATAACAAGACACTCACACTCCAATAATAATGCTAAAAATCATTAACAAAATGGCACTGGAATAAAGAAAATAATTTTTCTTTCTCCCTCAAAACCACCGAAAAACAGTGTAGGCTTTATTGCCCACCTAGAAAGGTAAGCTTTCTATAAAACAAGAACAATAAGTGCCTGGGCCGGGGGCCCCTGAGACCCCGCGACTTCAACCCTGACACTAATGAGAGCGTGAAGTCACTGCTCCACGACTACCGGTGGCTCGTTATTTCCAAGATGAAGACCAACAAATTAGAGCAAGGGAAAGCTGTTCTCTATTAGAGTCTCTATTCAACAGATTTAGAAAACATAGAAGTTAGAAATGCATGCTGTTTTGCTTGCTTTTTTGCCCCATAAACTTTGAAAAATTTACTCTGAAATGCTGATCATCTGCTATGTTTCCATAAACATACGAAAAGCCAATTGTTTGGCAACAATCTAAATATTTTTCTTTGAATAATTTTAGAAATGAGGCAAGAGTGCTCAGCTTCACAGTAGTTCCTTGATGAAGGAAAAAATTCTCTTACAAATGGCTTTCCCTGCTGTGTCAACATGGACGACAGCCCCAAATGGCTGAGATTCAGGGAGTTGCTGAAAGTTCACAGATGCCCGCCTCTAAAGGGCGCTAGCTGCCAGAGGACCAGTTCTCAGTGCAAGCTGCTCTTGTCTGGAAATGCTCTTTTCTTTCTCTCAAATGTGACAGCACATCATGGCAAAGCAGGTGCAAGAGAGAGCAAATTTGGGAACCAGCGCATGAGATCTATAACAGGCACATAGAAACATGCTAAAACTATTTAATGCCAGATAAGTACTAAGCAACGTGATATTCATTGAAGCAATGTTCTGGCTTTTGTATTTATTTCAAAATCTTGCCAGGATTCAGAGTAAAAAAGAATATTCTTTTCTTTTTCTTTTTCTGTATTTTAGGGAAGGGTCTACAGGGTGTTCAGGATCTCACTATTAGATTGGACTCATAGTGATCAGCCTATTTACAGCCTCCCAAGAGCTGGGATTACAGGTGCGCACCACCATGCCCAGTCTCAGTTGCTGCACGGTAGGTCCCAGGAATCCGCTGAGCTCTTTGGCTGGCCCTAGAAAAGTGTTTTCTCCTTGGAATTTTTTTTTTGTAGCAAAACATACAAAACACAAATGTCTCCAGCCTGCCCCTTTTAAGTTCATCGTCCAATGGTGCCGAGCACATGCATAGACTTGAGCCATCATCACTACCATCCATTATTAGAGAGGGCTTTTTTAAATAGAAAACTGAAGTTCTTTACTCATTAAACAGTGGCATCATCTCTTCTGCACATTCCCTAGCACCACCAGTCTACATTTGGGAGGCAAATAGCAGGAAATAGCAATGGCAGGAAATGTACATTTGAAATTCTGACTTTTCAGGCAAAACATAATTCTTTTTTTTTTTTTTTTGGGTGGAACCGGGGATTGAATTCAGGCCCCTACACTTGCCATGCAAGCACTTATTCCACTGAGCTATTTCCCCGGCCCTAAACATAATTGTTTTTGTAAAACTAGACTCACCATTTAAGCTTTGATTTCATTGTTGAGAATAAGGCTTGTTCAGGTATTCATGGCTAGGTCTTTATTCACAGTCTATTCTTGATTTTTTTCCCCATAAAATACTTGCACATGACCGCATGTAGAGGTCAGATGAAAATAGTGGCTAGAATATTCCACTTGGCACCAATAATTTTTTCCTCCTTAGCTCTTCCTTTCATCATTTCAGTGGTAGTGGACAAATTATTATTATTATTATTATTATTATTATTATCATTATTATCATACCAGGGATCAAACTCAGGACCTTGCGCTTGCCAGGCAAGTACTTATTCCCCTGAGATATCTTCCTGGCCTGTGGGCAGATTATTTCTGTCTCTGTGTTTGTTTTTCTCATCTAGAGCACAGAACAATGGAGCAGGCTTTATTAATGCCATCTTTTCTCCACAAGGTGCCACAGCAATTTTCAGGCTGTATACCCTATGCTGAAGGGCTAGACACCTTCCCTGAGGGACTGAGAGCTCATGGCTGTGCTGAGAGTGGAAGAGGGTGAGGTAACTTGTTATCCAGGTGCACTCACTGTGCTCTCTCCTACGGCTGCTACATGTGAGGAAAGACATGTAGGTGTGTTATAAAACAGTATTGACCATCTGACTCATGTGCAGTCAGAACTCTGCTACTGATGTTGATTATTTGATGATAAAGGACTGCTACTTTCAAGCAAGACTTCAGAAATATGAGATAATAATATTAATGAATCAACCAAGCATTAATTTAGTAATTATTATTTGATTTCCACATTAAAAGTGTTAATCAAGTGAATCACAAAACTGCTTCCTTTGAGATAATTGCATTGACTCACAGTTGTACATGTGCAAAACAGCAGTCAATCTTTTATATATTTTTTAGTTAGTAGAGCAGATTCCATGCATTTTTTTTTTAACTCCAGGAACTCTTATTCTAGGTCTTCAACTATCCAAATTAAAAATAGTGTGGCATATAAAACTATATTTGTTGCTCTTTGGGGAGGTACAGAGGCCCTGCTTTTCTAGAAATTCATTTCTCCCTGAAATCATAAGACTATTTCATTTGTACTTTGATCCAGTCTTTAATCCAGATGAAAAGTCATAAAGCTGCTGATAGGCTGTAAGTGTGTGTGTGTGTGTGTGTGTGTGACAGAGAGAGAGAGAGAGAGAAAGAGAGACAGAGAGAGACACAGAGAGAGAGACATTTAAACAGATAGGTGAGAGATGATAGATATAGGTAGATTTAACAAATATTTTCAAAATAAATTTCCTCACTATGTACCTGGTTTAGCCTTTTACCATTTGTCACTAAAAGAAAATGGCAATGATCTGGCTGATATTTGTTAATCATTTATCAAATCATGCAGTGATTTAGAAGAAGATTAGAAGAAGTATTATAAGTTGTGTATATACACAACTCTTATAAGTTGTGTATTTCATAATTACAGTTCTAAGTATTTACTAAAATCCCTGAATGTCCCTGACAGACAATAATCTGCTGGACTGTTGAAATACAAATTTGAATCAACATTTGATAGTGGAGGAGGAAGAGGAGTATGTGGGAAAGCATCGAAGTGTGGGAGTGAGCCTTACATCACCCGGGAGCCTGGGGAGCTGGCTAGCATCCACCTCTCTTCTGGGCTTCGCTGCTTCATGGACGTTGGTGCAGCAATGATGGTCATGGGCATCTGAGAAAGCGATCACCTCACTCCCATAATATGCCCCATGCACTGTAATGCATTAACAATGAATACTGTGTGTGAAAATGACACTTTAAAAACTTATTTAGAGCTGAGGATATAGCTTAGCAGCACAGCACCTGCCTGGCAAACGTGAGGTCACGAGTTCATTCCCACTACCAAAATAAATAAAATAAAAACTTATATAGTGAAATGAGTCAATAGTCATTCATTATATTGTTAGTAGCAATAGTACCTAATATGTATATAGTACAGTACTTAATATAGAGAGAGATATAAACAGAACAGAACAAAAAAAAAAAAAAAAAAAAAAACGTCCTGGAAGAACATTCATCAAAATCTTTTACTATAGCAAACTCCTCTAATATATCTCTAACACATTTAAGATATAGATCAATGCCTGCTAGTTCCTGCTAGCTTTATCTAAGAGAGGCTCACTCACTCAGGGAGGGAAATGGATCCAAGGCTACTCAGTTCCTGTCTTAGAAAATCCTAGGTGTCAAGACTTCCTTTCCGTCCCCTAAGCGGTTTGTCTATTTCACTTATGACACACTTATACTTTATTGAAGACAATGGCCTGGATGAAGTGTTTCAAATGGAATTTGGATGCTAACATTGTGCAAAAGTTTTCATGGTGCCCCACTGAATGGACAGTAAACGATAAACTCTTTCTGAAGGCCATCAGGGCTCTGCATGGAACAGCTGCCTGCTCCTTGTCTGCCACCTTAGTTCCCATGCTAGAGCTAGAGAACCCCGGCCCCTGGGCTGCTGACCATCTTCCAACCTTTTCCCATTTGAGGCTCTCAGGATGTCTTATGCTTAAAATATTCTCTCAGCTGCTCGTTCTTCATCTCCTACTCTAAATATCATCATACACTCACAAGCTTAGCTAGAGAATGCCATGTTGAGTCTTGAATCATTTGCTATAATAACAGCTTATTTTGTTTTAAATTATTTTATTTATCTCTCTGGCTCTTTACACAAAATGTGTTTCAAGTTTCATGAATGTTAAAGTGATATCTATTTTCCTGCCATGCAGGATGTACTAGGAAAATCATAGTTACATGAACATATAAAGAACATTTTTCATATATTCATATGAACTGTAGTTGCATTATGATTTGCATTATGATCAGGCAGATCAACGATAGTTTAAGACTATTTCCAGGTTTGATTTCTTCAGAATACACTATACCTAATGAAAAACAGGCTTGAGTAAATCAGGATCCATTTATCTGTATAGCTTTTGAGAAAATCTAATCGTAAAAATTGAAGATTTTCACGTTATTCAGTGAGCTTATCAAAAATCAGGAAAAATATTCAATATTCATTGTATCACTCTCACACATGACAAGAGTAGTTTTAGCAGATATATAAAACAACATGCCTTCTTCATTTATAAGTAAAGCTAGATTATATTTCCATAAAGTTAAATATTTTCTGTTAAATAAACATACTTCATCATTATCCACTTTAATTAAAGATGCTAGATTAATAAGCACAGGCAAGAGTTATCATTATAATCAACAGCATTCCTGAAAAAGAAGAAAATCACTATGGTTTTCTGTCTTTGTAGTTGTTCTCAGATTTAAAATACACACACACATACACACACACACACACACACACAGCAGTACATATGCACGCATAGGACAGCTTTCTCAGAAAGTTCTGAACACCAGTCATCTATTAAAGTGTGCCATTACTACACTATCACTTCACATAGATTTTTAAAGTAAATTTGCTTCAAGAGTACTATCTTTGTGAAGCATTAATTATTTTAGAGAAAGATAGGGAGACTCAAGATTGCAAAGTGTTCCAGATGAATCACGAGTGGATGCCTTCTGTCCTACACACGCAGGTCCAATTCCCACATAGAAGGTGCCAAAATGTTCCCCAAGAAAACAATCTGACATGTTGTCCCTTCCCTCTGAGTATTGTAGAAAGGTCAGCACTCATCTGGACAGCTGTGAGCAGTGAGGTAGATTCTTCCAGGGAGTTTCACAGTGTGGGAAGCTGGTTTCTAGACTGCATTTAAGCTGCATAGGTTAAGATAAATGCATTCAGTATCACACAAGTTCTCTGGGATGAGGGAAAGGAAAAAAAAAAGAAAGTAGAGAAAATATACATATATATATATTTATCTGAATATATGATAGCTATATATATGATATATATACGATATATCATAATGCATAATTATTTGATCAATCTTGCATGCCTAATCTGATAATCTGAACAACTACTGTGAAGATGACAATATGCAATGGAATAGCCATTGTTTATTTCCTATCAAAAACAAAAAACGGGCTGGTGAGATAGCCCAGTGGACTAAAGCACCTACTTAGGCAAGCTTAGGCAAGCGCAGGGACAGCAGTTCAATCTCTGGCACCACATGCAGTGCTGGCCCCACCCCCAGGCCAAGCTGAGCTGGCCACAGTGACCAGGCATAGTGGTGCACGTCTGTAATCCCAGCACTGGAAAGGCTGGAAACAGAAGGATCACTATGAGTCTAAGCTGTGTCGTGAGACCCTATAACAACCAAATACACATTTTTAAAAAATCAACAATCTAACACATATTTTCCTACTATAGTTACAGTGATACATACCAAATTTTCTTTACCAATAAATGAAATTCATGTATACAGTCATGTGCACTAACACACTCTCATATCCCTTTATAAGTACAGTTTCTTGAAGAGAAGTATAAAAGTGTGTAGATTTTAACTGTCACTGCAACCTCTCGAAGAAATTGCTGCTGAAGGAAACTGTATATTGCAATAGAGCAATGGAGTTCAGATAAAAAGATTGTTTCAATTATAGGTTGATGTAAAATTTATAAAAGAAGTCAGTTAGGAAAAAGGTCAGTTTGCAAAGGCTTCTGGCAAGACCAAATTGCCTGTAGTTTTTATGAGTGTTAGATAAATAGGGGGGAAAATTCCAGGCAGGAGAGTCTGATGACCCAAGCGATTCTAGCCTTCGCTGTCTGTCAGTGGGGTTCAATCCCATCCAGCCCATGAAAAGAGAAAATGATTAAAGCCAATATAGTCCTAGAAAAATCATTACGTACAGCTGAACAAAGATCTTAAAAGGATCCGAAGAAGTTTTCAGTCTCCCAAAGAAATACACAGAATATAAAAAGATAATGATACTGTACTATATCACAGAATGAGATAGAGAATTGCAATATGGAATTGGTTGAGAAAGCTGAATTACAGACCTAGGTATAAAGCAAGGACTAAGAAGTAAATTACAAACAACAGAGGATGAAAGAGTTATGTTCCCACAGGATTGCTCTACATAAATGCATGTAAGATTACTAAGGGAGCAAAAGCTACTGAGAATATAGCAAAGAAGTATCCATACAATTACACGCTTGGAAAGAGCTATTACTTTTTTTTTTCATTTTTCATTGCAAAGTTGGAAGAAATTTAAAGAAAGAGAAGAAGCATACTCCTATTTCCCAAAATATAAGATGCTATGCAACGCTACTGGTTTAACAAATAATTTTCTGACATGCTTCTTTACCTTAATTATTTGGGTTTTAACATTAGTGAAGAAATTTAAAATACAAAAGAAAAATGATATCCTCTTCTAGCTAACTACCACTGTTTCTAGATCTTACAGATTTGTCATGCACAGATGACATCAATACTTTCAAGATTTAATGCTGATTTCTCAATGCCAGTGAGCTGATATCTGACTCAGTCATCCTGAAGTGTGATGCTTTCAAAGACAGTGAACAAAGTGCAGTCCAACGGGTATCCTAAGTGGCAGACTCCACTCATTAAACAACTAAAACTCTCAGGATTACACAATGATAACACAAATCACAAACTTGAACGGGTATGAAATTGACATTTTTGAGGCAGTTTAGGTTCACATCTCTGGCCTACTTCTTTCTGTTCCAAGTAAAAGAAGGGATAAACTGTAGACGAGACACGAGCTGATGGCTGGGAGTGAGTATCCTGAGCCTTTTGAAGCCAAGCTTTAAGGAAAATTGAAACCAGGTGTAAGATGCTGATACTAGACCAATTCACTTATGGACATTTATGTCATGGAAAAAAGGAGAATAAAATGCTAAAAAGCCTTCATTTCCATAATCCATGTAATCTTTATTCAATTTATATAATGTGCTTACAGATTTCCAAGAGAAATATCAAACAGGAAATAATCATATAAGAAGCACAAAATAGTACTAAGGAACTCTAAGAAAATAATGGACAAAAGGAAAAAGACATGATTTTGGCAAGGTCCTGCAGTGAGGTTCTAAGTAGCTCTCATCTGAGTTGACGGAGAATGTCACCAAGTGATGCAACATGCATGCAGGACAGGGGCACCTCAACGCAAAGTGAACAAAAAGCAAGTTGAAATAAATGAGGATTTCAAAGAAAAAGTTTGTGTCAGCAGCTCTGTAGAGATTCAAATTCCAGGCTGCGTTCTCAGAGGTTATCATTCCCTGGCCCAGGGACACAAATAAGGATCCATTCAGGTGACTCTGATACAGTGGTAGGCAGACCACAAGTAGTTCTCATGTAGAGCTACCCCCACTTTGAATATCTTATCTTTCTAAACATAGCTGAATTCAGTGATTAGTTCAGTGGAAAACATTTCAAAGGGGGAGAACCATCTCTACTATGACTTATGTCTACTGTATTTGCATCTAATTAAATCTTCACTTAGTAGCATAAGGTCATACTCTACTGAAATAATTATATTTTAAAATATTATTTATTATCCTTTTTGGATGATTCCTATAAAATATTTAAGTATATTATAAACTTAAATTGTATTAAATATGAGATCTATGTAGGTACCATAGAAAAATGCATAAAAAGTTTAGAAAGAAAAGAGAACATTTTCATCTGCCTACTTATGGGCTAAATGATATATAACAAGTCTATCTTTAGCAAATGTCAATGAAATTAACCACATGATCTTTCTATAGCTCTTATAATTCAATAGTTATATTAACCACATGATCTTTCTATAGCTCTTATAATTCAATAGTTATATTCAACAGCCATTCAAGATGTATGAAAGTTAGTGTATGTATATATCATATTTAATCATTTTAGAACATTCAAAAATATGGTGACAAAAGTCACAATGAATAAAATAGGGCTGGGGAGATAGCTCTGTGGTCCAAGTGCTTGGCTGGCAAATGTAAGGACCTGGGTTCAATCCCCAGTACTGCATTACAAACTAGCCCCATGCCATGCCAGCCATAGAAACTGGGCTTGGTGGTGCACACCTATAATGCCAGGGCTGGGGAGGTTGAGACAGGAGGATCACTGAGTCTGAGCTGCATAGTGAGCCCCTGTACAAAATCCATCCATCCATCAATCAATCAACTAATCAATCTTGATAAAATTTGAATAAAATAAAAACAAGTTATTTATTTATTTTTGTATTTTATACCTTATACCAGTAATTAATTACAAATTAAATGCAGTATTTCTCATGTCCAGGGATGTTGGCTATTTCTTCATGTGTTCATTGCCCATTTGTACTGCTGACACCAAAGGCCATTTGAGAAATGCAAATTAAAATAATATTCGGGATCCATCTGACTCCACAAAGATGGGCCATTTTCAAGAAAGCAAATAATCGGAATGCTGGTTAGCTATGGAAAAAGGGGAACCTGTGAGCATCACTGGTGGGGGTGTGACTCAGTGCAGCCACTTTGGATATCAGGATGGAGAGTCCTCAAAAAATAAAACTGTGATTCTATTCCACCCAGCTAGTCTTCCAGGAATATTCCCAAAGGAGTATTAGACATCATATGACCATGGTGCGTACATACTTGTGTTTACAGCAACACAAGGCGTAACAGTTAAGTCTGAAAACAGCTTACACATCCATTAAGAGAAGAGCAGATTAAAATATAGTATTGACACTCAATAAAGTGCTCCTCCCCAGTAAAGCAGAACACATTTGAGTTATTTCTATGAAAATAGATGGGCCCTAAAATCACAATGGTAAGTGAACTAAATTAAAGAAACTGTGTAAATATTATATGATTTCTCTTATAGGAAAACCCCTCAAAATAATTAAAAAGCAAAATAAAAGATAGACAGTGGGAAATAGAGAGACAAGCTTTTCTCCAGTGGGCAGGGGATCTAGAGATGAGGTGGGGTGGGGAACGAGGAGCCATCTGACCATGGCTGATGTCTTTGAAACACAGTTCCACAGCCAAAAATATCTTTTCTCCTTTAAATTATTTTTCTTAGATATTTCAGCACAGTGACAGACAGCAAAGACATAGATAAGTGTCTAAAATCTAGGTAAGGAGGCTTGGGATGGCAGGGCACACCTGTAATCCCGGCACTTGGGGGATGAGGTGGACAGGTGATGAGCTCAAGGAGAACCTTTGCTACAGTGTTCAGGGTAAACCTGGAGCAAGACCTGTCTCAAAGAAGATCAATAATAAAATGAATAGGTTACTGGATGATCAATACAAGTTCACAAATCATGATTTTTAAAAAATGAGGAAAAACTTCCAAGGTAGAAAAGAGTAGAACAGAAAGGGAAAATAAGGATCAGCAGCACCAAACAATGGGAAGGAGAGGTAGTGGTACAGCATCTCAAAAGTTCAGCAAGTCTAAGCTCAAATGAAGCCCATGGTAGCTTGTTTATCCTGGCCCTGCGTGTTAGTGACATCACAAAGAAAATCTTAGTGAGGGCTGTGCCTCAGTGGCAGCATACACGAGGCTAAAATACTATCACTAACACTAACATTACATAAAAACTCTTTTCATTGCCTAAAGAAAAGTTACAACTTTGAAGTATGCAAACAGGGGCCGGCCAAAGAGCACAGCGGATTAAAGTGCCTGCCAAAAGGCTCAGGGGCCAGGGTTCGATCGCAGGCCTGCCCTGCTGGCCCCACCTCTGGGGCATGCTGAGGGGACAATTGAGACTGGGCATGGTGGTGTGCACCTGTAATCCCAGCTTCTGGGACGCTGTAAACAGGCAGATCACTATGAGTCCAATCTAGTAGTGAGAGCCTGAACACCCTGTAGACCCTTCCCTAAAATACAGAAAAAAAGAAAAGAAATATGCAAACATGTTGAAGCTTAAAAATATTATTGCGATTATCAGTTTGTTTCATTTTGTAAGAACATCTTTGGTTTATGTCTCATATGCTGAGTAACTACTTTGAGTATAATGATTCACACCACTTTACAACTATTGTCATTCTCTTTTTGATTATGAAATTGCTTTATCTTTTTATAAAATAATTTAAAAATGAATCAGTGTCTTGAGATAATAACAAGTAAATTTTCTTGTTTTAACTAATTTCTCAGTTATACCTAACTACTGACAGGATTCTTTGTAATTAAATGATCAGTTTAAGAAAAGGTAGTAATAGTTTCTTCCAAGTAATAAGCAGTATCATTTGTTGCTAGTGTATTATCAATTATCGATGGTTATAAAATTTTAAGAAAAGAGTGATAAGCCTAGAAATAGACCTGTACATTCCACAAATAACTGGTAACCAATAAAGTTGCAAGGAAAGGTCTGTCTTTTTGGTAACAGGTTATAGTAACTTTGGATATCCAAAGGTAAAGAATAAAATTAGTATATTTCATCAGTTAAAAAATCAACTCAAAATGAATTAAAGGTTAAAGTGTCAGGTTCTAAACAATGATGCCAGTAAAACCTAAGAGAAATGCTTAAGAAATGCATCAAGCTGGAGGCTGGGGAGACAGCTCAGTGGAATAAGTGCTTGCCTGGCAAGCTCAAGGGACAGATGAGACTGCATGAAGCTAAAGATTTTGCTACAGTAAAGGAAACAATCATCAGAGTAAAGAGACAACCTATAGAATGAGAGAAAAGATTTGCAAACTATACATCTGACAAGGAAGTCATACCAATATATAAAGAATTCCAAAAACTCACATCAAATCAAAATAAAAAGTTACAAATTACCCAACTTAAAAGTTATTGAGAGAGTTTGGAGACTCTTCTCAAAAGATTTAGTGACGGCCAACAAACACATGAAAAAGAAAGTTCCATGTCATTAACCGTCACAAAGAGCAAATGACCTAGCTGTACAATATTCTCTTTACTTATTGGTACTCTAAATATTTTAGACAGGGTAATGAACATATGAAGATCAACTACCAGTTATTGGGATTTTTCAACTATCTTAAAGAATTAATGTGCTTTTCTTGCCAATTAAATCAACTAAATATTTTACCTGTCATTAAATTAGCTTATATTCCTTTTAAAATAAAACTCTAAGATGACTAGCGGCATAGTTCATAATTCCCCATGGTAATTCTCAGAGGCACAAATGTTCTAATAGCTCTAAATATTTATAAATCTGTCATATCGAAAACTGAATTAGACAGTAATTCATCCTTTTTAGTTTTTGTTTTAGAGAAACTAATCTCATTTGAGCAAAATGCAAGTACTTAACAGTTGTTCTTTTAGAGTTGCATGAAGAAAGTATAAAATATGTAGTTCTTTGCTATTTTTCAAGATATATTTCAAAGAAATAGAAGTGAAGCTTTTAAAAGATTATCAGTATTATTTAATCCTGCTTTTTAGGAATTAATTTTAAAAAGAGGAATACGACCTACATTATTTCCTAGGTTAGGTTTCAATAAATTCCTTACCAAGTCCTCTTTTGTTGGGAATGGACCTATGCTTCACATTTTGGTCAGTAGTGTTAAAGTTGGTATCACTTCTGTTGATTACCTTTTTGTTTTACACACAGTCTGCCATGCCACTTTATAAGGAAAGTAAGTCACTTGATAGCATCACCTCCATGTATGACTTGGTAGACTGAAAAATCAGCCACAATATTTTTCAACTAGCTTCTGGAAGAAGAGAAATAACTTTTCCAACCATTGATAGTGGGCTGATTTTGGGCTGGGATGACTTTTGTAATTTATTTTGTGTAAAAGAAATTGAAGGAAGGGCAAATATTCCAAATGTGTGCTTAAGTCTCAAGAAGTCTTCAAGCTTCTTTCTTGGAATGCTACCACCACATAAATAAGTCAAAACTAGCCCTTTGAGAAAGACATCAAATGCAGGAGAACAAAGACAGCTCATGCAACAGCCAGACAATTTTCGTACATGAGTGAGGTCCTTAAGGAATATTCAGCCTACTATATAGTGAGCTTGCCAGGCACATCAATTGCTTTCAAGGCTCTAGATTTCAGGTTAGTATTTTGAACAGCAAGAGAAAGATAAACAACATTTTAAATGTAAGCCATTTGAAAGAGCCAGAGCAAATTAAGTACTATCTTTGCTCAATAATTTCATCCAGTATCAAGGTTTGTTTTCTTTTTGTGTTCATTGTAAAAGTAGGTACTATATCTGCTGCAGTGAGCTCCACATGTGAGGATTAGAACTGGACAAGATGCAGCACGCTTCCGTGGCTAAATGGCCAAGTCCTAATGCTAAGCAGAGCTTGTTCGAGTGCCTCACGCTAAGTACAGGTTCACGTCTAGCTGAGTCAATGAAGAAGTCATATTTTCTTTAGAAGCTACAGATGATAAAACCCACCTTGAGAAGCTTATGTTAAATCTATCTTATGAATCTATATCTAAGATTAATTACATATTTCCTATCTCTCATGAAGGAAGTCTTCTTTGGAAGTGTATTTTAAAATTTCTAACACACTGAAATAGTCTCAAAGTTTCTGATTAATAATTTACAAATAATATATAATTTTCAACTTTATTCTTTTAACAGTTACACTTTCTTTTCTTTAAGGACCTTTATATTCTTTATCTTGAAAGTAAAATCTTATCTGGTATTCTATGTATCTATATTCTCTGTTCTATATCTTAAAAGTAAATATTAGCTAGAGCAGACTGTGTGACAGAAACATTTGAATATGTTTCATAAATATAAATATATATATATATATATATATATCCATATCTTGACTTATTTGATACACATATAAGCAAAGAGAGACCTTTTCTTAGTTACATCTTAGAAAAGATAAATCACCCGTCCTGGAAGTGCTAAAGAAGTACTAGTTGGGCAGTTGGCAACGAAGTCCATACACTTAGAAATGTGCTATACTGCAGGTCCTTTTCATTTTTGCAAGATTTGAACCAATCTCATCATATGGTTGCATTTAAAGGATGATATCAAACACTATTGCATTGTCCAGGTCATTAGGGAATCATTTATCTAGTAGAAATTAAAAGGAAATGCACCTCTCTAAGAGATGTCTTAACAGTATCCCAGCTGCCTCTGACCTGCACTAATCAAATATATTTTTACAATATGAGAGCTGTTCAGAGAAGTCAAAACAGAAGCTTGTTCAAAGGGCAGTTTCTATTTTGTCATTATTAAATACAGCTAAATTACCTTCTTTTCAAAATAGCTAGTCACCTGGCTTCTTTTTGAGATCTACTTCAGGCATGTTTCTATCTCATGATGAAATTCATCCATAAACATAATTTGCTTTGCTTCAGAGAAGACAGAATCATTTGTTTGAAGTTTAACTCATTTAAGATATTTTGAGCTGAATAGGTGAAATCAACTATTTACGATGAAATTCTTTCTGCTATTATGAATTTCAAATGGCAGATTAACAGATGATACATAAGCATGGGCACACTTGCTACAATAATTTATCCTACCATTAAATGCTTTTGAGGAAAAACATGTCAAAAAGCACATGTTCTCTCAAAGCCACTGTTTCTATAGTCACATGGCATTAAAAACAAATTATCCTAACATTTGTGATGCCTGAAAATATTAACTTGAATAAAATAATAGATGCATAGTTCATTAGGTAGCTGGAGAAAAATCTATCTAAAATTTGGCATCGATCCAGGGATTTAAAAACATTGATTCTTTTTTTTATTTAATTGAACTTTGGGGCTCAGCAGTCTAAGTGACTGCTTGGCAAGCACAAGGACCCAGGTTTGCACCCTGGGTACCATATGCTGTGCCAGGCCAGAGCATGCTAAGCTGGCCACCAAGTCCAGGCTTGGTGGTACACGCCTATAATTCCAACAATGGGGAGGCTGAGACAGGAGGATCACTATGAGTCCAAGATGCATAGTGAGATCCTATACCAAAGAAAGAAAGAGAAAGAGGGAGGGAGGGAGGGAGAGGGAGGGAGAGGGAGAGGGAGAGAAGATTTTAAAATCTTAAAAAAGTAAATTGGACTTTGGAAAATGACAAAAATTGTTCATTTAACTCAAATGACCTATTATAATTAGCAGCTAAGCTCGTAGCATTTTAAATATCTATGCACAAAGTGTATTCATCCTATATTTTTGAAGGATAAATAACTGGTTAATGCCATCCCAAATGTACATAGGTTTTCTAATGCTACATCAGTCTCCTCTGTCTGAAAAGTAATAACTTTATAGATGTTTTTAATTAAAAGTATAAATTCATGATTTAAAAGTTTTTTTTTACAGACATAATACTTTGGAAAATGGGTAGGATGAAAGCAACTCTGTGTAAAATAGCATTGCCCTAGCCACACTTGCAACATTTTTTTATTATTGGTTATTTTAATGGGAACTATAAAACCAGAAGTTGAAAACACACAAGTGTAGTGCTGTACATTACTGTACATTTTGCTTTGTTCATAGAAGAGGGTAGAGAGTGCACGGCTGAGAGGCACCGGCACTAAAGAAAGGCCACTGTCGCGCCAGCACAGGGAGCTTCGTGTCTGTCTGAGAGTCTAAGGATGGATGAAGGAGGATTGCACCAAACATCTTTTACTTTCTCTTATACCTAGGATGCATGCTTTTGTTTCTTCGTTTTTATTAATTTTTTTTAAGCACCACAGATCATCATTTATTTGCTAAATTTCTTTTTAATAGGAAATCAAGCTCAGATGTTGTGTCTACCCTTTTTTGGCTGAATAGGGGTTTGCGAAAATGCAAATCAATCAATCAATCTCATTGTCTCTGTCTATGTCTCGCTGTGTCTGTCTGTCTGTCTGTCTGTCTGTCTGTCTGTCTCTCTTTCTCTCTTTCTCTCTCCGACTTATGCTCCTCTCCCCTTCCTTTAGTATCTTTTCAGAGGACAACAGTGCCAAACTTTTATCTCATTTATTTATTCAGTAAATATTTATTCACAACTTGCTATAAACCAAGAGCAGCCCTGATAGCACAGACAAAAAAATCACCAAGAGCTTCTAGTTGGCAACAACGACTACTACACGAATGGCCACACTACTGCATTATATTTTGCTATGAAGGGAAAGGCACTATAAAATCACAGAGGGAGTATACTCTGTATGGAGTTGGAGACTCAAGGATGGCTGCTGGAGGAAAGAAAGGTCACTGACTTAGTCCTAGAGGAGCAATGGAAGGGAGAGACACATGCATAAAGGCTCAGTAAGCAAGTAGAGCGTACCTGGTAATAGAAGGAACTATATATCATAAATGAGGACTGGCATTCAGTACCTAAGATACTCTTTAAAAACAGGGGATCTTATTTCTTATCTCTCAGCTAATTGATTTATCAAGAGGATCCTCTTTATTCTAATATTCATTTATTTATTATTAAAAAAAACATGAGTACTTCCTAGACAGTAGACATAGACCTCATGCTAGATACCCTCAATGATTCAAAGATTCTGAAACACAAGAAGCCATGATCTGGAGTACATGAATACCCAGAAATGCCATTCTTCCCTAGGTTCTGATGACAGGAAGATAGTGGAACAACCCTAGAATTCCTTACAAGTGATCTAGCCCATGAGTTCAGTTTCCTTCCGAGGAGTTATGTAGATTGGCAGGTATCCACAGGGCCCCGGGACCCCTCTAGCAATCAGCTATGGTCACTCTCTGAGCATCATTACACTAGGCAAATGTTTTCTCTTAATCTTTCCCACCTCCTAAGAAGTAATGACCCTTATGTTAAATAAAAAAACTGAGACTGCTTATAAAAGTCACATGTTGAAAGTCATACATGTAGGTAATAATAGAGAGAGAGTTGGCACAGATTTTTTTCATTCTGAAAACCAGATTTTTAATTTCAATTCTAAATTGCCTCCTTGACAATTATGTCATGATCTGCACTGAAGAGCTCTGAGAGTCAAGTCAGCCTAAGATAAATATCATAGTAGTCTGCTGTTAGTGTTTTCTGTTCTTCAAACACTGCTACATCTGTTTTCTTTCAGAGTATCTGTATGTACTACAGGCAGATAAACTCAAGATGAAACAGCATGAAATATCTCCACTTATTTCCTCAGGATTTTATAACATGGCAAATCATTCCCTAATCATAAAAATGGTAACAGGTTGAAGCCCGTGATATAGCCATGCTACGCTTCCTGATTTAAAATGATGCCTCTTCTAATAACGTAATTTCACAGAACAATAAACAAAACAGCTATATATTTGGCTTTTATATTTCATCTCAGGATCAGGAACAAAGAGTTCTCATACTTGAGAAGATTCTTTGGGCAATCTTTGAGAAAAGTGTTTAAGAAAATCACAGTGTGAGTAATAAGCAAAGGAGGAATAAGGACCTTGCCTGCCTGTACCCTTCGGATGATAAGGAAGAATAGCTGCCACTTCTTAGAGGAAGGAAGTGATGAGGCTGTTTTAGATTTTGTTTGCATTTTGCAAGAGTAGGTTATTTTTATATCTAATCAATTCTCTGGTTCATCAGCAACGATTAATTGCTGCAAAAGTCATCTGGCCAAAACAACTGGACCTTCTCAACTACTTGTGAAGATACAATGGGATTTTCAGCCATCAACTTCAATTGACTAAAAATGGGTGATTTATTTGTCTTTAATCAAACCAGTGATGCTAAAGGAGGGCTGCGAGGAAAGCCAACATTTTGGCCCTAGCTTTCCAAGGTCAATTAAGACTCAGGACATAAGAGAACTTGTACTGTAACATCATGTAACTCTGTAGTGTTCCAAATTTTCTGATCAAGGAGATTATGGGGCCAAAGAGAAAATTGATTGATGATGTAGAGTGTGCCTAAGGAGAGTCACATAGAGAGAAAACATTCTCTCAGGTTTTCACAGAGAGCACATTGGCCATCAATGGCCATGACTCATCCACAGGGCTGACACTGACAAAGGTTCTACAATCTGAGGTATAGGATCTCAGCATAAATCCTGAGGGGATTTCACTGACCTTATCAGACCCAAAAGCTACAACTCTTGTTGCATAGATCCTGCTTTACCTTGGTCTTAACCATCCAGAAGAAAAGTATAAAAATGAAATATAAGAAGTAAAGCCATGCTGTTAGGTTGAGCTGTAGGGGACTCAGGTCAACAATTTCTGACATTGCCAGTCAAGCGGAAGACCCAATGCTATTATGGACTACTGGACTCTTTTAGAATATTTTGCTGAGTTAACACACCTATAATATTCAAACAAAAGAACTAAACAAAAAAGGGGATACAGATGAATGTCCATTTTGTATCTGTGTATTCAAAGTGGTTAGGATAGATATATAGTTACATTCTCTTAATGAATAGAGTGATTTGTTCTCATGGTGTTTGTAAATAGGATATTATGTCCGCATCTTGTACAGTAATTAACCACTAGGAAGACAACATGCAATGTGTTAATTATTGAAACTGTCCTACCAACTTGGTTTGAAACTGTCTCATTGCTATTTGTTTCTCAATAAAATTATGGGGAAAAAAGCAGTGATGCTGTGACAATGCTTCGCTCTGCCTTTGTCAGGCTCCTTGGGGCTCAGATGAAGCTGTACCTGGTTTTCCTTAAAGGGGAACAAGGTTTACCTCAGAAAGACCTGGGTTTGAATCCACTTGTCATTTACAAATGACTTCTGAAAACTTGTATTTTTCAAGGATTTTTCCTCACCAGAAGAGTTAAATAAATATCCACTGCTTAACAGGGCAATCTAAAGATGCATTAAGAAGTATCTTATTCTTTTGTCCTACTTTGCTTAAGTTATTCTTATAATCATAAGGTGGTCCTGGCAGTATTAACATATAGCTCTAGAGAATATGATTCTTTCTCCTGATTAACCTTCTGTCAAAGTTTTAAAATAACTTTGGTTGAGAAAAGCACAGTGTGAACTTACATGCTTTTGACAATCATATCGCAGCAGTGCTGAATAGAAATGGTACCATTTTAATAAATCATCTTCACAGAAAGTTTTTACATTCATTTAGCCTCTTTATCTCCTTAAAGCAAAACTGAGGTAAGTATAAAGAGTTCTCTGCTATTATCCTGCCTCTGCAAACTTGCAGAACACGCTGAAAAGGCACTCACATAAACAAGAATTCATTGTATACCCTGGATAGTTTTTATCCAGAACTCCTCAGGTGATTTTAAAGGTCAGATAAAAAACACTGGTAAAGAAATAACAAGTCCCTTCTTCCCTCTACAGCTTAAGGGGAATATATCAGTTTCAAAGTCATTCCTTTGTGTTACGAACAAGATGTTAAATCCTCTTCAGGAAAATTACACACCAATTTCTTCTGTGGTTGTGGTGTAGCTCCTCTCAATCTGCCCATAACATGTAGATGCAAACCACTAGCACTGAGCTGTGGTTATACCATTACGTGGAGCTGTCCCAAGGATTAGGGCCTCCTACCTTCCACACTGAAAGCCTCCAAATGTTAGAAAGTTACAATGACTCAAGGAGTCCATAGTTTTAAAGTAGAAAATGGTAATAAAATACAGGATTTTAGACCTAAACCTTGGCCAAGAACTGTTATCAATATTAATAAAGTCCCTCAACTTTAGTAATACCTCAGTCAGTTCTTTCATGAATTAAACTCACTAAAGTTGCTGTCCACAATGTTAACAGGGCTTGGGTTGATTTGTGTGATTTGAAAGTTAGGGAAAAGAGGGAACAAGAAATTGAGGCTAATCTAATAAAGTGTTATGATCTTTTGAGTTCAATTTAACAACTATATTCAGAATCATTGCTCTTATAAATTTCTGTAACAACTACAAAAATAAATTAAATATATCTTTAAATTACTTACATTGAAACAGGTGTATGAGTCTTGTTCCTAGAAATGAGAAAGACCCTCTATAAGTAGTCAAGTAAAGGGCAGCTGACTTCTTGAAACTGTGTGTGTGTGTGGTATTTAAATGAATATTCTCAATGTTCACTGATTGGAAATAGTCATAGGACAAGCTGGAGGTTTCTTTTCTTATAAACTTGGCAGGGGCAGGGCCGATGGCTCAGTGGAAAAAGCACTTGACTGCCAAGCACAAAGGCCTAAGTCCAATCCCCGGTTCTGAAAAATAAATAGATAAATAAATTAAATTTAATTTAAAAAAAAAGAATTGGCAAAGACAGTCCTGGTCTTGTCAAGAGAGTGCAAGTAGAAGTCATCGACTTTGTTTTTAGTTTATCTTTTAGGGGGCCAAAAGATAAAATTTACATTCCTAGTGTGGCAAAAGGGTGTGCATAACACAGAGCATTCTATGCTGCGTCACAGCACACAAACACAGTAACATACTTCCAGTGTTCGTGGCTTGGCATGCTCTTTCCCATCTTGGGGACCGTTCACATAGCTATTTTCTGGGAATAATTTACCCCTCACTCTAACATCAACTTCCTAGAGAAGAATATCCTTATATTTCAAAGTGAAACCCAAAAGACTTTTGAGTTCTTCTCTAGGAGATCTGAATCATTTGCTTTCCCACATTTTTTTCATCATTTTTTTTTTGTTCTGAAAATCAAACTCAGTGATTTCCCATATTATTCTATAGAGATCTTTGATATAGTATCTTTATTATTATTTTTTTTGGCAGAACTGGGGATTGAACTCAGGCCCTTGCACTTGCCAGGTAAGCATTTACTCTACTGAGCCATTTCCCCAGCCCCTGATATTGTATCTTTAATAAATGGGTTTGTTTGTACTACTGTACTAATTATTCATTCCTGGGTCAGAAACTGTCATAAAGCTTAGCAGATTTAAATAGTAAATACTTATTTTCTCAACATTTCTGTGTGTCAAGAACCCCAAACTAAACAGAGGACACTAGCTCTCATAAGACAGTAGTCAATGGGTTAACTAGGAGTAAGGTCTTTTCAGCACTTGAAAGGTAAGGAAGGATTCTCTCTCAAGCTCATTCATGTGTTTATTTTATCCGGCCTAAGTTCCTTAAGCATTTTTTGGTGGAGTGTCTAGGTCCTTTGCTATACTAGAAGGAATTTGCACTAATGCATTTGACACATGACAACTTGCTTGCCACAGCAAGAGGAATGAGAGAGAGAGAGAGAGAGAGAGAGAGAGAGAGAGAGAGAGACAGACAGACAGACAGACCGACCGACCGACCGACCGACCGACCGACCGACCGACTGACCTCAGGCAGTAGTTATAGTCTTTTTGGTGATTTAATTTCAGAAGTGATAGCCCATAACATGCTTTACATTTTGTCTAGTAGAAGAAAATCTCTAAGTCCAGTTCACATGTAAGGCAAAGAGTTTATGTAGAATATGCATGCCATGAGGCAGGACTTTCAGGGATCATCGAAGAGGCTGCCTGTCTCATACAATAAATATCTACCTAAATATCCTCAAATCTCAGAACTGAGACAAACTCAATTTGTTTCCATCTTAGTAGTCTGGTAGAGAAAATGTTGAAAAAAGAAAGAACAGAGAGAAAAAGAGAAGTGGAATGTAAGCAAAGTCAAATTACAGATTGAATCCCATTAAACAAGTGGAAGTGAAAATCTACAGAATCACTGTTTACAGGGCAGAATAGTAATATTTTAGTCAAGACTGAAATTACATGGAATTTGGAATGTTGTAGTCCTTGTTTATGGGATTTAACAAAAAAGAAATTTGTAGGTAAACAGCTATTATCATAGGTCTAGAAAAGAACCACTGAAGTTAAAATAAAAAGCAAAAAACAAAAACAAAAATATAGTTAAGATAGTTATACTACTAATTTCTCTTAGTTGATGGAAAAGAAAGGTTTGTGCTAATATTGTTTAAACAATTAAATGGTTGTATCTTTTACTCTGAGTAACTAATTTAAAAATAACAATGTGCAATGTATCAGCCATTGTTACACTCCTATTATCTTGTTTTGAAACTTTGTTGTTTTTTCCTTTAAAATAAAAAAGAACAACTATGTTTGCTCTCCCAGCTCATGAGCTCCCTGCAGTACATTTGGTGATCTTGTGGCAGCAACACTGGCATGTGCTGCAGTGATACATAATAAGCATTTGATTATTTTAAATTGTCTATCTTACTTATTTTATTCTAAGTGAATTTTACTTTGGGCTGATTTTCCCTCAAACACAATATCAGAAAGTATTCAAATAGACATCTGGTTCTTGCCCTCAGATTCCCATGTCTCATCTGGGTTAGCATGTGCTATGGTTTAAATATGCTTTTAGAAAAAGCATGTGTTGCTCTGTACCCCGAGAATCCTGGGCTGTTTGTACTTGTGTGAAGCCCCAAGTTCAATTCTCAATCCAGAGCAAGCAAGCAAGCAAGCAAGCAAGCAAGCAAGCAAGCAAGCAAGGAAAGAAGGAAGGAAGGAAGGAAGGAAGGAAGGAAGGAAGGAAGGAAGGAAGGAAGGAAGATGGAAGGGAGGGAGGGAGATGGAGGGAGAGGAAGAGACAGACAGAGAGAGTCAGAGAGAGACAGAAAGAAAAAAAAAGCCAGATAGCAAGTATGTGTTAGAAATTTAATGTTAGAAGTTTCATCTTGTGCTGGGGAAATAGCTCAGCAGTCTAAGCACCCACCTGGCAAGAGCAAGGACCCAGGTTCAATCCCTGCTACCACATGCTGTGCTGGTGCTGGAACTCTGGGTGTGCCAGCACACACCTGTAATCCCAGAACTGAGGAGGCTGAAGTAGGAGGATCACTATGAGATAAACTGTATAGTGAGACCCTGTATTAAAAAAATAATCTTCAATCATGAAAACTTAATCCAATAGCATTAGGGAAGTGTTTATGTCATTAGGGCTCCACTCCCAAAAATGAGTCCCTTTCCCTGTCCCCTTCTCCCTCTACTTTTCCCACTTTCTCTGCCCTAACTCTCTGTTCTCCCATCTTTCCTAGTCTTTGCCCTTCTGACATAGAACAGCCTAGCCCCTTCCAACCTTCAAAACTGTAAAGCAATAACTTTCTATTCACTATTAGTTAGTCTGTCTATAGGATCCTGTCATAGCAGCAAAGTGGACCAAGTATCTAATCAGGCAAACCATGTCATGCTATGCCTGTGCCTTACCACATTGCATACTAAGCAGCGGAGAAGTGTAGAGCGAAAGGACAAGGGTCACAAGCTCAGCCTGGAGAGGACAATGGGTTACAGAAATTTGATATAATATAGAACATTTATTTGAAAAAGAAAGGAGTAGCCATCTTAAAAAGAAACAATTCACGAGAGGCAAATAATAGTCAAACTTCTCAAAACTCATTTGAGTTATACTAAAAACTTATTTTTATATTGGATAGCATACGTAAATTCAAGTTGTATTGGATTTAAATAAATTAGGATGTCCTAATCAAAAATCAATTTAATTTGTAAAATGGCAACATATTCTACCAAAAATACAAATATGTCAGCTATATATTCTTTTTAAAAGTAAGGGAACTTATACTGGAAGAAATCACAAATCAAGTCTTTCCCTGCCACTGCTCTCAGAGGCAGCCATAACAGTTTCCAGTTCATATTAACATGATTGATTTTGCTCACAATTTAAATGTACAAACAACAAATTTATTTACATGGCTTAATTTGATTACAGTTTCAAAGCTAATAGAAGACAGTTGGAATACTTTCAGACTGAAAGCAGAATTGAGACCGAATCGTGTGTTCATTTTGTTTGCATTTATGGCCACATTAATCACGAATTTAGAATAGGAAAATGGCAGAAGATACATTTTGTGTATGTTCATTGTGCTTTTCAATAGAGGATTCTGATGTTTGTACTTAATTTTGATTAATTTCATTGCCAATAAAAGAGATATTAACTTCAGCTTGACTGCATTCTCAATTTATTACCAAATACATTGAAGATTAATCACAATTCTACTGACAGAAAATGAATTTTGAGACATTTATTTTTACTTTCAAGAGCAAGTGGAAAAGGCAGGAAAAGACTATAAAACCAACAGCAATATGCATTTTTAAAATCTCAATGTTGAGATTTCATGAAAGGAAATGGTTTCAGAAAGACTAGATGTAGCAATTTAACTGCCCTGTTTAATATCCAAGAAAGTTACGATCTCTTTGAAAGTAGAACACGGGTTGTAGAAAAGGTACACCTTCCAGAAGAGGTCATTTGCTAGGAAAGCAGAGTTACATAAAACTTAGGGCTGGGAAGGTATGAACGATGGAACCTGGCAAACCACTTCCCGAATCAAAACAGTCTTGCACAGCCACCTCTCCTTCCCGCTAGCTCTAACCCTTCGTACTTGTATATGGGAAGGATCTCAGGTATGAGGTGTGAGAGCTATTCTGCAAAGCTCTTCTATTTTGTGATTATTTGGTAACTATAATTTGCAAGTATTCGACTTCTTTTCTGGCATCATTCTTAGCCAGAAATGCAGATGAATAAGCAATGTCCGCTCTACTTAAAGACTTACAGGGGCTAGAGATACACAGGTCAGTTTCACAGCGCCTACCTGGTGAGTGTAAGGTCCTGAGTTTGATTCCTGACACCAGCACATAGAAAAAGAACTTATACCCCAGGAGGGGTGATAAATGTCATCAAGGGCTGATGGAAGGAAGAAACAAATACAAGGTGTACTACTAAGTGAGAATAGAAAAGTCTTGACTGTAGACTGATGTAAGAAATGAGACACAGCAATATTTTCCTTTCTGCATTGACTTCTATCCAGCCAGAGGTTTCCACTTTCCACCTTCTCCAAAAATATCTTACTGCTTCTGATCTTGGGGCCAAAAACACACATTCTTCAAAACACATTTCTCTTTTATTCTCCTCTCCACTACACGGGCTTCATTTTAATTTTTCTCTATTCTATTTGATATCTATTCTACTGTATTGATCTTTAAAATTTTACTGGTTCATTTTTATGTAAATGTTCACAGAATATTTATATCAAGGAAAAAGATATGGGCAAAGTCCCATAGATTAACTTATGAAAAAGTATCTTACCAAGTATGGTTAGCCTCGATCACTCTGTGCTCTGTCTTAATGCCTCTTGATTCAGCAGAAGCTCAACGTTTTTTTTTTTTTTTTACAATTTCATTAACTTTAAAAAATTTACTCCTCTACATAAATGCATATAGGCTGTATTTCCTTTAGCAGAATTATCTCCTTCTGAGGAAGAAAAAATAACATTGGCAGGTTTTTTTTTTGTATTAAAAATGCACAAACATCCAGTATATACATACTAAAATGAACCCACTAACAGGAAGAATTATGCAGTAGACACCAAATTATACAGGCTGTATGTATTGAGGTCATGAATTTAATTTTTTTTCCATTTTAGTTTAAAGTAGCTCAACTCTTCTTTATCATAACTTAGTTAGGCAATGTCACATAATTTAACAATATATAGTTTTAGACTTTTGTGATCTAAAGTCTAAAGTCTAAAGAATCATGTCAAGATTTGTCACTTTGCTTTGATGCCAAAAAGGTTAAGCTAGCAAGAGCTATAATGTCCAAACTTCTTAGGCCAAAGAAATGCTAAAGAGGATAATGAATAAAACAGGAATTGCCAGAGAAGGTTTAAGGATCTCTTGACAGCAGAGGAAAAGCCCAACAAGTAGTTTATATGATTCAATATTTCTATAAAGGATCAAAGAGGTAGAATGAGATGTAATGGAAAAAAATAGAAGGAAATAAGACAGACCGATTACAGAATTCAGGCATAAATATTTGTTCCATAAGTTGCATTCCTCATTTACAGAACTATTGAGAAACTAGGCCTCCTTATTTTTATATGTGAAATATCTCTTTCCTTGGAGAATGAATCCTCAGAAGAAATGTGAAACAACAAAAGACCAAGTAAAATTTCAGTTATTATGTGCAACAAGGTCAACAGAGAGTAATAAAAATCAATATTGAAGAAAATGGAATGAACAAAACTTGGAAAAGTCTTGGATAAATCAATAGGAAGACTGGACTGGGAACACGTGAAGTTTTAGAACAGCAAATACTCGCTGACTGATTGACAGGTTGGTTTAACATTCTTGTCACTTACTGCCTGCCAGAGGTGATCCACCGTAGAAAGGTGTTACCAAGATTCTTACTTTGGAATTTTATTAACACATAGCACCCCTTTCTGTCAGTTCTTTTTTTATTATTATTTCTTCATTTTAATGAGAAAAAAAGATAAAATAGCAATGAAACTGTTTCAAAAATAGGTTAGTAGGATAGTTACAATAATTAATACATTGTATATCGTTTTCTTCAGAGTAGTTATTCAGAGGACAAACTGCAGACATATCTTGTCTAAACAATATTAGTACAAACCTTTCTTCTCACTGAACTGAGAAAGTAGCTGCACATCTATCCTAACTATATTGTATGTACATATGTCAGTTCTTAATCTAATAGTCCACCCTACAGTTTCTCTGAAGCTTTTGAACAAATTATTTATCATAATAACATATAATTGCAACAACTTCAAATCTTGGCACTGTTTCTTCATTTGGTTAAGATGAGGAATTAAATTTATTCTTTATATAATACTAAAAACATTTGAGACCCTAAGAACCTGAGATCTTAACAGAAGACTAATTATTACTAAAATCTTTGTAAGCTAGGGCTGGTGAGATAACTCAGTGGACTGAAAATGCGCTCAAGCAAATGCAGGAACCAGGATTTGATCCTTCAGGTGCGCTGAGCCAGCCACACAGATTACTCCTATAATCACAGCAGATCACACCTATAATCCCAGCTTTGGGGGGCTGAAAACAGGAGGATCTCATGGAGTCTGAGCTGTGTAGTGAGATCCTATACCAAAAACATTAAAAAAGTTATTGTTAGCTAATAGTTTCGCTTATTAATACTAAACACAAATGTATACCACACTTGGAAACAGTGTCAGAATCAGTCAGGATCCCCACAGGAAATGGACAGGATAATCGGAGAGACTCAAATAAGAAAGAATATTTATAAAGGTATTGTAGGGCATACTGTATTACTCCACAACTAGCAGAAGAAGGAATCCCTTAATATGTGAAGGACTAAAGGTGAAGATTAAGAAATGAAGATTTGAAAACACACCTCTGTGGAAAAATCACCTAAAGTAAAAGTTCACCTCCATCTTGTGAACCCTTAACAGACGATGAACTGGGGATTAAAAATCCTAATATGATGGATAATTCTATGTGTGAACTTCACTGGTTAAAGGAGAGCCTAGAGAAATGGAAAAGTAGGCCTGTGAGGGTGTTTCCACAGGACACTGGTGTGTGAGTAGCTTAATGGGTGGGAAAAATGTGTTTACAAGTCAGCAGGCACCATGGCTGCTTGGGGTCCTGAATATATCAAACAGGCCAGGGAAATGCCTACTCTTTGACCTTGGACTCCAGCATTTGCATCAGTGTTCTGAGGGTGTGAAGTTGTCATCCACAGACTGAATTACACAACCAGTTCTGCACTTCTCTACTTTGTAGACCGCATGTCATGGAGCTGCTTGTTGCTTGACTTCCATGATTACTAGGACTTATTCCTATACCAAATCTGAGTCTCTCTTTAATTCTCTCTCTCTTTCTCTCATTCTGTTTTTCTGGGAAACCCCAAATAATATGCCACCTGTTGGAAAGTTGATTTAAGACTAGAATCTTCACCTGGTTCCGCCAATAAAATAAAATAAAATAAAATAAAATAAAATAAAATAAAATAAAATAAAATAAAAACTAGAATCTTCAGCATTGCTATTGAATTATCAATATATAATAAACTTTTTTAAAGTTAAAGTTTGGGAAGGAAACAACAAACATGCAGCAGTCATCAGCACTGTCCACCAGACGTTTATGGCTCTTCTGAACATTTGGTTATGACTGCACTACCTGGCATGCTGCAGTCTGATATGTTCATATGATGTGATTTGTCCAGTGGTCTCTGCCATTTGTTTATTTACTCATTTACCTTTTTTTTCTGGCTCAGCTGCCCTGAGGGAGAGACTGGTGCAGCATGTGGTGCCAGGACTGAACCTCTGTCCCCTGGGCCTGCCTGACCTTGCCTAAGCAGGTGCTTTAGACCACTGAGCTATCTCACCATGTCCATTTTGGAAGGGAACTTTAAAATATAGTATATGATTTGTATCACTGTCAGTTTTCCCTGCCATGAAGACTTACAGGGTTCCAGATCATGTTTTTTTCTGAAACTCAACATCATGAACTGAGCATAACTTGCTGCTTGTATACCGGTAACGAGCAATACATAACAGCTGAGTTCAGACTCTGAGACTTTGCATTATGTATGGCCATGACATTATGCAGCCCTATACTGACTAATAGAACCCTCAGGCCAAGAACTTAACACAAGGGCCGTGTTTCTATTACTGCCACCCATTTTTCCTCAAAACTAGGATTTTTGTTAATTTTAAATCATGAAAATACATTCAGGAGTTTATATATTCGTGAGTTGCTGCATCTGGAATTTAGAATGCTGAATTAATTTACAGAATATTACACACACATATGTGTGTGTGTGAGAGAGAGTTGATTCAAAGGTACAGTGAATGTCTAAATTTCAAAACACATTACACTGTGAATTTTTAAAAATTCTTATTAGAGTAGATAACACATTGCCAAGAACCATAGACTATTAGTGTTCAAAATGAGGAGAAATGCTTTCATGTTTTGAGGAAGATGAATGGCATCTTGTCTTTTACTGTAATATATTTTCTCAACTCAGTCACTTCACGTTGTTACTGCATGTTGATCAACCATTTATGTTAATTTCTGTCAAATAAGAATCACTTTGGAGTGTCTGCATCTACCCAGTTCTCCAGGTAGAGCGCCATGCAACCTCTGACTCTTTCCCAAAATCAAATGACCATAAAAGATAATTTTTTATGTATCGAGAGCAGGCTCTCACTACACATCTGGGACTCTTACTGGTCCTCCTATTTCCAGCCTCCCAAGCACTGGGATTACAGGAGTGTACCACCATGCCCAGTCACAGTCACTGTCTCAGCGCACTCTAGTGATGAAGTCAGCACGGCAGGCTGGGGGTTGAACCCTTGTCCCCTGTGTCTGCCTAAGCAGATGCTTTAATCTGCTGAATGACCTAGCCAGCCCATACATGTTCTGACTCAGTTCAAGATAAAAAGGCAGCCACAATGCAACTAAAGACATCTACAAAAGAGTACTTTCATAAAGTAAAAAGAATAATTAAGGCAAGCAAGATAGCTCAGTGAACTAAGCACCTGCTTAGGCAAGCACAGAGACTGGGGTTCAATCCCTGGCACCACATGGTGCACCAGCTCCACCCCAGGCATGCTGAACTGTCCACTGAGACAAGGTGTGGTGGTGCACACCCGTAATCCCCACAATGGGGAGACCAAAAACAGGAGAATCACTATGAGTCAGAGCTACAGTAAGACCCTGTACCAAATAGATTTTAAAAAAAGGATAATTGGGAGAGTGTGTTATAAATGAGGAGGAGTATTTTATGGAGTTAAAAGACAATCTGTTCATTATAATAAATTTAAAAAAATTATAAACATTTTATGTTTATAAAAAATTTATAAACACTTTTAGTATGCCTCATACATAAATGATTATAGTATATTTCACAAGTTAAAGTTACATAAAAGAAGGTGTGAATAGTGTGGTTAACGGGTGCACCTTCAAAGTAATACACAAAGTCATTTCTATAAAGCATATTTATGGACATAAATGTTACAGATCTTTAGAGGAATCTGGGAATAATCCACACCTGGCAAAGCAAACTCATTCATTATAAGGTCAAAAGTTACATTTGATGTTCTAGACAATTAATCCCATGAATTCTTCTTATTTTTTCTTAGTTTTTAAAACTTACAGAGCTTTTTGAATTTAGTGATGTCTTCTGAAAATTCCTGCTAAATAAAAATTGCAGGTAGCTATTGTTGTGGACTATGATCCTGCATGGGTCCCCGTAAGACCAAGCCAAAAATGAATGTGGAGTCACTTGGGCTAAAGTTTCCTATCACTAGTCTAAAACAAAGTGTTATTTGACCCTTGCATGAACCAGGAATGTCATAGGAAATAGCCAGATTTTCTGAGCAGATGAGCCGACAGGGCAGTGCAGTTCCCTCCAATTTGATCCTTACGTTTTTGAATCCTTCACCTGATATAACATGATGCTTTCCAGTGAGTTACATTTCTATTCTTCTGTTTCTTTGTCTTCACCTTATAAGAAAAGTACTGTCAAGTAACTAATATTTTATTTGTTCTAATTCTTTACTTCTGCTTTCTTCAGTCTCTCTCCATCTGTAAAACATCTTTCTTTTCTCAGCCAGTCAGGGTCCATAACACAACCTATGAAATCAAGCGCTGTCTGTATCTAGAATTGTAATCATAACGTCATTCAAGATCTTACAATTTTTTAAGTTTTTTGATATACTATAGAGTGAATGAAATAGAAACAATGTATCTTTGGATATATTAGCTAAAAGGATTTAAGTATCTATGAGATTATTTTTCTGTTGTATCAATGACTGCTCTATGAAGTAGGGGGAAAAAACCAGGAATTACTTTAGAACAAAGTTAATCAGCTGAAACATAATAAATATGCTTCAATAATTAACAAGAATATTTTATGTCTATCAGTTACGCAAACAAGAATAAGGCATTTTAACTTTTTCCCAGTTCATATATTATTTCAGAATGTAGAAAACAATTTAAATAAAAATAACCTAGAGACATATTTCAAAAAATCTATGTGTATAGAAGCAAACATTATCAATTCATTGGCCTATTTGGTGCATGAGCTCACTCTCCCTACCAGGCTTTGTATAGTAAGATAAATTTCAGTCAAATAAATAAGCTCTTTGCTTTAAAAAAAGCAAAAAAAAAAAAAATCTGCCACTTGGTTGGTCTCTCGTGAATTTTAGACCCACAGCTCACATTACTTATTTTTAACCTTGAGTGAATTAGAGAATGAGAATGGGCATATTCTAAGAAAGTGTATTCCGAGGGAATGATGACTCTGAAGAATTTGATTTCATTGTTGAGGTCAATATTTGTAGGTTATTTCTAGTGTCAGAGTTCTAGGCACTACCCAATGAGACACACTGTCCAAGATAGAGGGCTTGACACCTTGTAAGACTACGGAGGATTGATTTTTTTTTTTTTTTTTTTTTTTTTCTCATTTTCAACTTGCATCTGTAGTTATACTGCTTTTCTTCATCTGCTTCACTTAACAACAAAGAAGAAAACATAGTATCTTATTGATTTGTTTTCCTTGATGAAAAACAAATTATGTTTCCACTTATTATTCAAGTTGCTTATTTGAAATTTATCACAAACAACTGTCTAGAATTCTCTGTGGTAGCACAAATTAGAATGTTAAAACTTACTGTGTCTAAAATTGTATTCATTGTGTTTGTCATCCTTGAACTGAAATAACCCTAACTTTACCCACTATTTTCTAATGTTATTGCGCTTCAAAATTAACATTGATTAGATATTTTTAATAGTTTGCTAAAAAACTTTTCTGCCACTGGCAATGTCTTTTGAAGCGTAATTCTATTTGATTTTTTTGAATTCTACAGGCCTTCTCCTTTTCCCTGCGATCTCTGAGGGATTTCTTAAACTTCCTGGAGATAAAACATTTTTCAATTTTCCTAATTATAAAAATGAATAGGCATTCTAATTTCAATGTAGGAAACATATATTGTATTTCCTTATATTTCTTCTTTAACGATAAAAAATATACTGAAGGATATCTTTAGGGATAATAGAAAAAATTGGAAAGTACAAGAGAATGATAAGGAATGATGGTCTCAAATCCTATCACCAAGAAATAACTACTCAAATTTTTGGTTTAAAAACTTTTATAAATTTTCATATTAAGTGAACATAAAATATTAAGCATAAAAATGCATTAATAATTCCACATTGCCTGCCTAAGCCAAAATTCATATTGTACCACATAAATGTATACAATTTTGTCAATTAAAAGAATATGAGTAAAAAAAGAAATTGGAATAATGTATGTCTGTTTTTATTTTATTTATTTATTTGAGAGAGAGAGAGAGAGAGAGAGAGAGAGAGAGAGAGAGAGGCCAGCTCAGCCTACCAGGGGGCAGGGCTGGCTGGCATGTGGTGCTGGGGGATTGAACCGCGGTTCCCTGATGCTTTTGCTAAGCTTGTTCTAAGTAGGTGCTTTAGACCACCGAGCCATCTCTCCAGCCCTGTATGTCTGTTTTATAACTATATTTTCTCTGATTTTATTAGCTGTATTCTTCTTCATTTTTTCCTCCATTTTCCTCTGTCATCACTTTTATATTGTAGGGCCCAAGTAGAATTATTATCTTTAGAATTCACGTTCTTCCCTTTCTTTACACATAAGCTCTTATTAAAGATCAATCATTAGATTATGTTCAGGAGAGCAAGTGTTCTTTGCTGAATAGTTAGATCTATTTATATTTGTTTAGCGCTTTAAGTATATTTAGTGGTAATGTGCATTTCTGGGCTGGTGAAGGTATTTTCTTATTATACATTCATGACCTTCTATAGTTGAGATCAAAGTGCCGGTTATGGAGGCACATGATCCTAGTGATGGGGAAACCGCATCAGCTTTCAAGGACCAAGTCCCATGGTAAAGCTTACCATGGCTTGGCTTGGTTTTGTGTACCTAACCTGATACTCAGTGTGGGATGTAAGAGATAATATGGCTCTAAGGGCTGGTGCTTGTGCATGCCTGGCCCCTTAACTCTGCAGTCAGGGTCACTATGGGTCTCTCTCTCCCAGGTTCTCTTACTAGCAAGATCCATCTGCCCTGAGGTCTTCTCTGAGGAGGAACCTTGTCTTTAATCCTAAAACTGTGAGGCTTGTCTTTATGAGTGTCCAGCCTCAGATATGCCTTAAGGCAATGGATAATGGACTAATTCTGTATTAGTTTGAACAATATTGTCTTTATAAACCAAGTTTTTCTAAAGACAGGGCACTAACATACATGGACTGATAAATTTAAAGTGAAGATTATCTCAGTTATAATTTTACATGGCCCTCCGCATGTGAACAAAGGGAGGTGGAAGTAATGATAATATGATAAATTAAAAAGACAATGGGTATGCATATGAGAAAGAGGTTTTTGAAAATAAAAAGCATAATTTTATATGCCATTATACCAATTGCCCTACTTCTTTTATCAGTTGTCTCTTGCTGTGCTTAATGAACAACCTGGCTTCATATGTTTATTAAAGTGACAATAATAATAATAATAATAATAATAAGAGCTAACATTCTTCCAGTGTTTACTACTGTATTGAGCATGCTGTGGATCATGACATTTAAGCCTCCTAATAGCATGCAATTGCCTCATTTAAGTTGCAGAACATAGCCAGGGATAAGGAAATAGTAAGTAATACTGCTCAAAGCCAGAGGTCAGAGCCTGTGCTCTTAACCACCCAATCATGATAAAGTTATCAATGAGAAAGCATGCTTTTCAGCTGGCGGGACAGCTCAGTGGACTAAAGTGCCAGCTTAGGCAAACACAGAGACCATGGTTCAATCCCCAGCACTACATGCCATACCAGCCTCAACCCGAGAGTGGTCTGAGCCGGCCACAAAAAAAGGGAGAGAGAGAGAGAGAGAGAGAGAGAGAGAGAGAATGTTCTTGAAATGCTTCTTAATAAACAGTTTTACAACCTAGCCTTAGTTCTTCATTTGCCAAATTATGAACCATTGTCCATAGGAATGGTAAATTTTTATTTAATTTTATTTTATGTATTTGGTAAAGGGTCTCATTACAGCTCCAACTCACAGTGATCTTCCAGTTTTCAGCCTCCCCAGCACTATAATTACAGGTATGCACCATCACACCCAGACTTGGTGGCTGGCTCAGTGTGCCCAGGGTGGGGCTGGTGTGGCATGTGGTGCCATGGATTGAAGGGATGATAAACTTTTGTCCTGTGAAACAACATGCTTCTTTTCATGTGATGAGTGCCACATTTTTCCCATTGTTCCTCATTGTCTTAGGCTAGAGATACACAGTCTTTGCATCACACTCTGATATACTGAAGGTGGCCATTAAAACCTTATAAGCTCATTGTTGACAGATCCAGTGTAATCTGTCACAGTCTTTTTTTGCCCCTACTGTAAAGATTTAAACTGGAAACATAATTCCATACACACTCTAATGAAGGAGACAAAACTTTGTCAGCATTTGTGGTGGTCTATAAACATTTACATTATTACCTATATTTTATTACTTCTTTTCTTTCTCAATAAACTATGCTGTGTCCATATATACAATTACTTCTAAAAATGTACTGCATGGGAAATAGCATTTAGAGCTGTGGAAGTAGTTTGAGCTTACATATTATAGAAGCAAATATTGAATAAAACTTCAAGAATATACTGGAAATTAGTTGCACCTAATCTTGCCCAAAGACGACATTACCTTTTGGTGGCAATCATTTTATTTGTCACAACAGTTTTGAAATCCTGTCAGTTGGGGACCATCATTGCAAAATAGACTTCTACAGTTAAAGATTAAGTAAAACAGATTCATAAAGTTAAATATGTATGATTTCTTTTATATGATTACCTAAAATATAAACAAACAAACAAATAAATACATAAATAAAATGAAGGAGTGATTAGAAGGTAAATTCTTTGAAATGGAAAAATAGCCCAGGGAAGTGGGAAAAAGAGAAAAGATGGGTACCAAGAGATTGAAAATGATGAATATGTGTATGTACCTATGCCCCCAAAGGAACATTACTGTTCTGTATTATAAAATGCAACAATAAGAAAAATTAAATCCTGTGACTGTAATTCCTTTCATGATCATCTTCTAACCCAAAAGGGAAATACTATGAAAATGGGTTATGATTTACTACCTCACTTTATTAAGAATATTTGCATTAAGAAATGAGAGCTTCTACCTGACCTCAATTACAATTAATTCTCCTGATCCGTGCAAACAGTTACAGAGTAATTTTTAAAGATACACCCCAATTTTAATGTTACTCGCCACATGGTGATTATTGTCATCACCAAGGTATGGTGTGAGACACAGATGAGACAGCTCCACGCTTGGCAGCCGGTTGTCATCACCACAGCGAACTCCAGGTGAAAGGACACGGATTTGTCCCATGATTCATTTTGCACCGTATTTGCAAGCGTCTCTCCAGTGTGTGGTCACATACATCTACTCACATCCAGTTCATATATTAGAACTTCAAATACTAGAATACTTGGCCTTAAGCAGAGCCTCAGAGGAGCACAATTTGAAAGCACAAACTTTGCACACAGCCCACATCCCGAACGCTTATTAGCTATTTGTCCTTGGGCATCTATTTAATTAACAAGCACTCTGTTGGACAAGCCCCGGCTCTTTCCTTTTTCCCACCTCATTTAATCAATTACACAGTTCTCCCAATTATGTTTCCTAAACTTCTCTGGACTCTCCTGACTTGTGTTGACCCCTGTTGTCATTACCTGCTCTAAGGCATTGTCGTTCTTGTCCTTCCCTCTTGCAAAGCCTCCACACTGGTATTCTTCTTTCTATTGGTGCTGTTTTGTAATCCATCCCCTCCCAAACAGGAAGAGTGATCTTTCTGCAGTCAAGATCTGATTATATGTCATTTCTATGTAAAATAAATAAATGAAGTGCAAATAAAAGAATGAACTTCTGGCTTCCCACGTTTGTTAGGCTAAAATCTAAACTTAGCAGGAGGCCTGTTGGAAGGCGAGCATGCTCCAAAGCCTTTCCATGTGCGGGCTCATTCTCTGCACTGGAGTCACACCTGCTGCGTTTTATTTTCCTAAATACTTTCAGCTTCTTTTCCATTTCTGGTCTTTTTTGTATGTTCTTCTCTGCCTTGGAAGATCAGGCATCACCCCTACCTTGCTGGCAGCCTCTTGGCTCTCTGTAACTCTTACCGTGACACAGATGAAAAAGCATTTGCTTTAGAAACTTCTTCCCCCGATCCTTGCCAGACTAGGTCTAATATACCCATTCTGCATTCTCATGTGACTCCAGATTTCCCCACACTACCTACAGAAATGCACTGTCTGTGGTTTGAATGTCTGTGTTTCCTTAAACTTCAGATTTTGAAACCTAACACTCAAGTTAAGACATGAAGGCTTCTGAAGTGACCAATCATGATAGCATAGCATATGTGCACAGACCAGCACATCCTAAAGGTCCGATGAAGCTTGTTTGTGAGAACATACCTAGAAGTAGCCATGAAGTGTCAAGACAAGACAACAGAGTCACAAAATATGCTTAAACTTTCATCTTGGACTTTCAACTCTTTTGAAGTATCAGTAATCGCCTATTGTTTATATGACACTCAGTTTATTTTTTTGCAACAGTTCAAACTAAGATGCAACTAAGAACTGATTGTCCTCTAAAGTGTTGCTTAGGATTTCTCCAGTGGTTCGATGGAAATTCTACTCCCAAAGAAAACACAGACTCAGTAGGATGAAGGGATCTCACAATTGGCTCATTCAGAGAAAGACATAGGCAGTTGACAAGTAGCTGTGGACAAAAATGAGTAAAATGGTGGGCCTCAGGTTATACTTTAAGAAATGAAATGATGAATGATGATATTTGTTTAATCAGATTGTGATAACAACTTAGCTATCATGCCCAAAACAATGAATACAGTGGCTTACATATAGCAAGGATTCAAATTTTGTTGTTGTTCTGATAAAATTTTGAACTCTGCTTATTTATTTATTTATTTATTTATTTATTGCCAGCTCAGCTTGCCTGGAGGGTGGGGCTAGCATGGCATGTGGTGCTGGGGATAGAACCATGGTCCCCTGCGCCAGCCTAACTAAGCTTGTGTAAGCTGGCACTTCAGACCACTGAGCTATCTTGCTGACCCCAAGTTCCATCAATTTCTGTGGTGGTACAGCTTAAATATTTATTTTTCTTTAGTTAAATTATTTAAAAATATGGAGAAAAGAGACCAAAGTAATTACTTAAAACATTCAGCTTGAAGTTACTCATTTGGTATAATTCACCAAATTAGGAGAACAAAGCTAATTGGGGTCTGCGCTAGTGCCTCCATGTTATAGTGCAAGGCTAGCATACACAGAGCCCCAGATTTGATTCCCAGCACTACAGAGGGAGGAAAGGAGGGAGGGAGGGAAGGAGGGAGACAGACAGACAGACAGACAGACAGACAGACAGACCGACAGACAGACAGACAGAGAGAGACAGAGAGACAGAGATCTTCAAACAATGACAACAAAAACTTCATTTTTGTATACATTCACCTTGAACTTGAGATCAGAATTTTGTCTTCCATTATTTAAAAAAATTAACAGCATCTTCTCTGTCAGTGTAGAATACACATAAATGCTTAGCTGACACTACTAGAGAATATGTAAATTTTCAAAAATAGCAACTGATTTATAACATATACTTTTAAGTTACTTGATTGGTGAGGGAAATAACCTCTCTTTATATTGTGATGCAATAGGAATATTAGGAAAAATAAAAACTCCAGAGAGTACAGAATAGTAGTGAAATATGCTCTCCTGATATCATTGTGGATAAAATAGAGGATTATGGCCATGCAGAAAGACTTACAATGTGCTGATTTCAAATGAAGCTGACAGAAGAGAGTTCTCTATTCTTGTTTCTGTCTCACTCACTTTTCTCAGTGAATTGTTAAAGACAGAAAAGCTAAGCTTCTTGAGCAATCATATTACTTAGAGATGGGAGCAGCGGAAGCTGAGCAGGAGACAGACAGCTAATCCATCTACTGGGAAAACTGACTAAGATCCAAAAATACTTGAAAGGAGAGAATAAAGGAAAACAACTAAAACTGTTGTATGTGTTTCAAAGTTGTGCAAACACAAAATAAAGAAGACCTGCCTGGGTCAATAAAAGACAAGATAAAAACCTTAGAGTTTTAAATAATAGTCAATATGATGATTACTACTAAAAATTAAAAAATAATAGTCACAAAAAGGAATTTAAAATCAACTATAGGGGCCAGGGAGATGGCTCAATAGAATAAGTGCTTGCCTGGCCAGCACAAGAGTCTGAGTTCAATCCCTGGTCCTGAAAAAAAAAAAATCAACTATAACCCAATCTCAGATTTTGTTAGTAGACATGGAGACTCAAAATAATTTTGCTTATTAGGTTCAAAACCTCACTGAAAGTCTTACTGATAAGCCAAAATTCATGCAGAACAGCACATGTCATAAACAGTGTATTACACTTACCACATGTATAAATCTATTTGCCAAAAAGAATCCAAGAAGGGAAAAAACATTTCTTGATGCCAAAGAACTCAAAAGAGAAATTTTTCACATCCAGATAAACATAACAGAAAAGAGAAAGTGACCAGAAAAGAAGGTTAAACTAGGACCCAGCAGACACTAAAATGAAATGCATTTTTTTTTTCCTTTGGATCCTGAAGATTCTGAAGTCCTGACAAGCATGTCCCAGTGTAGGTAGCATTTAAGCTAGGTTCCTAGTAACCAGTAGGATTATATATCTGATGAAGTCTTATGCCAGGTGGAAAGAGGGATTTAAGAAAATTGCAACCTCAGGACATGCCTTAGCTATTGTGAACTGCACTGGTTCAGCCACTGCTATGCAGAGATCCCTGGCATGGGATGTTCTCAGATCTTCTGGGAGGCATACCTAGGTCAAATCAGATTTCCAGTTTTAGGCTTTTGAAGAGTATCTGTATTGATTTCTACAGCGATGGAAGTAGTTCTCATTCCCACTAACAACACAGAAGTGTTCCTCCATCCTCACACCCTCACGAGCATCTGTTATCATCTGTTTTCTTAATGACAGCCATTCTTTCTGGAGTTTCACTCTACAGTTCAGGTGGATTAACTTGTGATACTCAGGTGGGCCTATAATTTTATGATGAAAAACTCTGAAAGTCTGTATGCAGTGGTGTATTACTATAATCCCAGAACTCTTGGCGTTTGAGTCAAAAGGATGCTAAATTTAAGCCCCAACTTGAACAAGTTAGTGACTTAGGAGTGTCACCCTATCTCAAAATTTTAAATGTCAATATAAAAAAGAGCTGCAGATGTAGTTCAGTTTCAAATCCAGGTGTACAATCCTCAGTATTAGAAGAAAATACTGTAATTGCGAGATTTCATGGATGAAAAAACACTGATGTTTAAAAATAAAGACTACACTAACGTGAGTTTGTATTGTATTCACATAGTTTACTGATTTGTGTAAAGCTAATGTCTTACTTCAAACAGAGTCACAATAAACAAAATGGAAACAGATAATGGTTACACTTTTTTATTAATATTGTGATATATTGTAGAATATTTTCTTTTGAAAATGAAGCTACTATTCAAGCCCAATTTATTAAAAAAAAAAGGAACAAATGAAACACAGAACAAGGATGCAGACTTCACTCACAAGTTTTGTGGCAATAAAACAGGAAAACAATAAAATATAAATGAACAAACAGAATTTTCATAGACTACATTTGGAAAAATGTTTATGCCCTAGTGGATCAAAACTGTTACATGAAAAGGATTCCATAGAAAAATATACGTGAGAAACCTATCATTCACTCCTGAAGTGTCACAACGGTCATGAGAATTGAACGGGTCTAAGTATTCTTTGAGAGAAATGCCTCATTGATTTTATTTATACACAGTAGCCTCATATTTTTGGCCTTAGGATATCTCCTATTTCCTTTTCTTCCTGGGTTATACCTTCTATCTTCTTCCAAAACTATTTCCTGGGCACAAGGTATGAGGAGTATTCTAATAGAAGTATAAATTGAGCAAAGTGAATGCATGTTGTGCGAGGTGAGTGTATTAATAAATTAAGGAAGTTTTCACTAAATACACTGAACAATGAGTAAGAATTTGCTAGATTGCAGAAAGAGAAGAAAAATTTGGGCAACATAAAAGAGCATATGTAAGAATCCAGTGTGGAAATGGAGAAGAATGAGTGTCGGGAAATAGAGTGGAAGGTAGGACCCTACACGCGGGTCATGTGGGTCATCTGCAGGGAGAATTTGGATATTTGGACATCAATATGCAAAACTTGGAAACCTAGATGGATAGATAGGTAGATAGATAAATAGATGATTTCAAATTTATAAAACCTGGGACAGTTTTGAATTAGCATTTGCAACAGATTAAATTAGCACTGAACATCAATGACCTTGACATAAATACAGAAAATAGATTTGAGGAAGTGGATTATAGAATAACAACTCAAATGTCAATATATAATGTACCATCAATTTCTGCAAATGTTGGTTAACAAACATTTTTAATTTTTCAAGATTGACTAAGCATTTTCTAATTTCTGGGCACTATTCTAGTCATTGGGAATATAAAAGAGCATAATAAAACCTTTTTGTTCTCAAAGAATTCATGTTATTGGAAGAGTTGGTCATACAAGGAGATAAAATATAGCAAGGCCCATATAATTTCATCCTCTAATCCTATCTACTATTTATCAGGTGTTCAATTAATATTTTGACATGTAAATGGATGACTAGTGGGAGCTGATATCAGTGTTCCATCAAAATATAGCACAACATGATTTGATGCTCTGTCCTATATTTTCTGCTCAAGCATGTTAATACATTTTTAAATTGTGAAGTAACTGAAATATTCAGATACAGCTTGCTATAGGACTCAAAGATAAATTGCACATTTTTCTTTTGTCCAAGAATTTTAAGTATCTTAGTTTTAGCATATGCCTGAGTGAGCAAAGGGTACCACAGTTTTAGAACAATGACACAGATCAGAGAAAATCTCAAAAATTTGTTCCAAAGGAGTGAAATTCTCTAAATTACGTGGACAGAAATTCATACTAGATTTCTTGCTAACACTAGACTATATTCCTCCAAATGCATGTTGCTCCATTGATTTCATTGTTGTTATGTTTTCTGTGATACTCTTGGAATTCTTGATCTTGTTTGGCATTCCTTCTTGGCAATCAACTTCAGAATCCATGGCACATGATTTAAGAAGTTTTCTAATTTGGCCCTGAATACTAGTGCCATTAGTTCTTTTTTCTTATTAATCCCATTTTTAACTTTCAGATGGATCTTATGAACTATGTAGATATTGTATATTGACACATATTTAATTTTTGCTATAGCTATATTGTAGTTTATCTGCTAGAACAGTGAAACAGGGGACTAAAAGATGGGCTTTAAACAAGGGCCTTTAAAGAATGTGTCAAAATTAGTCCTTAGTAATAGCACCCTCGCTGGCTGGAGAGACCATCTCACACGCATTAGACAGAGACATGTGCTAGACTGCGGCACCGATTTCTGTTCAAAATGAATCCTATTCCTTCCCTTTATTAACTCAAAATCTCAGATTCATAAACAATGAATCTCAAGACATGAAGATGCAGGGCACCCTTCTTTTCCTTGCATTGTGAGTTATTTTTTTGGGTAGTTTATTTAATTGTTTTTAGCTCTTGCATTTAGTTTTAACCTCTGTTAGTTTTAACCAATGTCTCTGTCTTTCCACTGAAAACACACACACACACACACAGAGACACACACACACAGAGCTAACCAAATTGAACTCAAAAGTTACAGAAGAGTTCATAGAACTCAAATAAAAGTTATAGAAGAGTTCATAGAACTCTTGTAGAATAATGTAGTTGAAAGAGGGACATTAAGGTAAAGATGAGAAAGTTGATTAAAACAAAAGTTGGATTAAAAAAAGTTGGATTTTACATATACTTTGGTTCTTGGTGTGTACACAGGCAAACATACACACACAGAAATGTAAATTTAAATACACCATATACATTTATGTATTCTTCGTCACATTTCTGTGAGACAAGCCCCTTGAAGTTAATGGAATGAGACGCAAGGGTGGGAAACAGTACTACAAAAGAAACCAATTCAAAGCAATGAGTTATCACAGTTAATTCCTTTAAATAGGTTTTTGCACTTGACAGAAATCATAGAAAATGGATTTTCCCCTGAAAGTAAAAGATCACAAACATTTATAAGACGTTTTTCCCCCTTTGGGACAATTTTAATACAGGTGAAAGCGTTTTAGATGAATGTGTTAATAAAAATACTACTTAACCATCTGCTGGAACATAATGTAAAAAGTTTCTGATGCCTCTCAGCTTCTTCAGCTGAATTTCAGATCACAATCATTAGTATTAAGAGCAAGCACTAAGGGTTTGACAAAATCGGTTTGTTCTTCTCCTTGATACTTCCAGTCTTCTCTTAGCCCTGTTCACTAATATTTTATGTATATATTTTTTATTTTTCTGAAGTTTTACATTAAATTGCTCTTCTCTCTGGCTCACAGGAGTATCTCTGCTGCCACACTGAAAGCCTGAGGAACGGGTCATAGAGGGAGACACTGGTTTGGGATCAAAAGGGACAAGTACTTGAAGTGGTGCTGATTTCATCGTTTTTCCACAACACAAGTACCACATGTCTTTATCTGTATAATAGGTGATCCAAATAGACTGACCTTAGCACGCGCGGGTAAATCCTATTGGTACAAGTGAAAGCATTTTTAATACAAATCCCATATATTTCATAAGAACTTCTGATTTATAAAGTAATCCGAGTGATAGCATGATTTCCTATTGGAGTGCTTTTATGATGGAAATGAAGACAAATGTAAATGTGCTCAGAGAAAGCAGGCACTCATCTCATGAGTAACCAAACCAGGTTTGAAGTAAATAACAAACAACCAAGACACAATCCAAATCAATGTGTGAGTGCAGGATGTAATTAAAGTCAAGAGCCAAGGAGGGGAAAAGACAGGTGGAAAAACCAAAGTGATTAACAATGATAATAAAAAGAAGAAAATGACAGACGAGCTTTAAGAAGAGACTGCACCAAGAGTCATGCTTTTTTAGATAAGTCTTTGCTTCAAGAAAATTTGGAGGTCAGTCCAAGCCACTGCCCTGCTCATGACCCACACTTGCAATCTACTATCTGCATGGACAGAGACAGCTACTATATAAAATGCAATGAACTTTATGAGACAGCATTGACTTAATTCCGAAGGCACGACTCCTACATCCTCCCGTTTTGCACATCACACTCCTGTGGCACCAACCATTCTGCAGTTTCCAACCTGTGCACTGGTATTTTTCAACATGTGCTCCATTCTCTGCTGCCACAGCTGACAGTGTGTAGAAAGGCTGAGCTTATCTGCCAGAAAGATGCATTGTTTATTCTAGAGTCTCAGCTCAGCAAATTAGTATTATACGTCTACGTTCCCCTTTCCTTGTGTTTTCTTCCCTTGTGTGCTTTATGCTCAAAAACTTTTGTTGCTCAGTAGTATTCTAGCATTTGTTAATCTTTTAAATTCATGGATGATGTCAGACTAGGTACTATTTTAGGTGCATTAGAGACAGGATCTATTAAATCACCATCTCAAATGTATTAAGATAAGTTCTATTATTGTGGCCACTCTACAGATGAACAAACTTTAAAAGATTGGTTGAGGTCACACACTAGCTAGCACTCAGAACAAGATCCAACCTCATGTGGCCACCGAGGCTGCCTGGTTCTCAGGCTACTCACACGTGGCTACTCCATGGTGCTGCCTTGCCTGCATCCGTACCAGGATTTTTGGGGAGTCTCCATTCTTGTCAGGTCTTCTGCAAAAAAGCCAAGGTACTACTTTTCTTCCAACTGCATAATGACATTCAGGAGGAGGAAAAGAATAAATCAAAAATGTGGAGATAGAATTAAAAGAGAAATATGTTTACAGACGTCTGCCTTGACTTCAGACAGTCTAATGGTCTAATTCTATTTCTAGTTATTCTAATTGCCTTCTTTCCAAGGAAAACAAACAATCACTACAGATGTTGTGTGAGATTTACTCAATAATAGACTTCTTGAAATGAGTGACTCTTTCCCTTGCCATCCTAAAGACCCTGGAAGCTCTGTGAAGACTGATTCTTTGATATGTATGACACAAACTGGATACACACATATATGAATCGTGTGTCGTTCTGAAACTACTAATTCAGGTGGTGCACATGAAATGCAAGAAATGGTTGGCAATAAGGACTCTTTCAGGGAAACACTTCTTTCTTTCAGTATGGAGGATCAGTGGTCTTTCCACATACACATGTGGAATCACCTTGTATTCAGTCCTCATTGGCATTTAATTAAAATCATATATGACTGTTCCTTTTGTTCACCTCTTTTTCTGGTTGGGAGCCTCCCGAAGAGGGGAAGCAAGAAGAATTTTCTGCACATTATGAAGACAAAGAGATTCCCTAAATTGCTGAAGTGTTAAAGAACCACCTAAAATCACAAGTGAACATGATCTGTCTCAAAGTCAGTCTAGACACAAGACAGCCAAGGAGTACATCATAGAAATGTATAGATAAAGGAGAAAACTTAGCATGTCACAGTGGCTTAAAAAATGATAGTAGGCACTGCTTATGGTGACCTACTGCACAAACACAGTAGAGGTCCAGTTACACATCTCACACACTGAAAGCAACGAAAGCCTTCAAACAGGCCTGAGGGTGGAAAAGCCCACAGGGCAGCCTTAAGATATATTAATGAAATTAATCTACATATCATGATCTTAAATCCTCAATATTGTCTTCTATCACAAAGAAAGCTGTGATGTATGCACTAGCTCCAAGAATATAAAAACATCTCTCATCAGGTGACAAAAGTAATATTGTATCTACACATGTTTTTAAAAAGTATATAAATTTCATACTCAGAGCTCCTTTGCTCACGTGTTATCATTGTTTTCTTTTCCCTTCTTAGAACAAGTTACTGCCAGGCATAAATTTTGATTAATGACACAGCTCAGCTAAAGCATTCTCTCTGAAAAGAATTAGCAATCTCGGCAGAGCACCACACAAAGAAGCTCAAAGAGACTACTTTACATGGCAAATTACAAGGGAGACTATAATTACCAATTTCTTTCAACGTTACTTGGGTTCATAGTTTGCAAGGAGAAAGTGGTTGGGAAATTTGACTTGATGTGAATTTATGAATTGTAGAGATACTTCCAAAACATGAGAAACACAAATTATTTTTAGTCTTATATCACACCATTTACCACATATCAATATGTCTCACACAAACCATTTCTCACACACAATTATCTAAAGATTTTTAATTTTTATTTTTTACTTTACTTCTTTATAATGAAGGGTGTTGGTTCTATGGGTGAGTTACACATCTCTGGAATGCTTAATCTTTCATAATTTTATATCTCACAGGGCTAACACAGCGACACCTGCTCAGTACTCAAAATCTACTTTCAGATTAACTTGTTTTTCATTTCATGCTTGCCCCATGATAATTTTCACTTCTATTCACCCAATAAAACTTAATCATCACCAAAGGAGGCCTATATTTTAGTTAATTATGTGACTGTCAACATAGCTGGATCTATTTTTTCATATTGATAAATATTGCTGATGTTGGATTACAGGCCTGTAATCCACCCCTGGACTACATAGTGAGTTCAAATGCAACAAGATCTTTAAAAAAAAAAAGAAAAGAAAAGAAAAGAAAAGAAAAGAAAAGAAAAGAAATATCTATAAATATGACTAAGCATTCTAAAGGCTTTGGAACTAAATGTGGGCCTTCCTCTTGCTGATTCCATTCAAATCACAAGTTCTCACTCTAAAATTCATTCATAGGAGCTGACATCCTTGCTACTTTCTGCTCAACCCTCTCAGTCCTGAGGAGTTTGAAGAAACTGTGTGTGCTCAGTCTGCCTAGCTACCTTAAATGTGAAGAATAAATTCTTGCCTCTTCAGTTTTATTTCTGAAGTTTTCTAAACTGTCAACTCTTGAATGTTTGCTATGGTGACAGATACAAAACCCATTGCTCACTTTTTCTTTAAACTGGATACACTAAAAATTAGAGAAGACCAAAAACCAAAATAAGCTATAAAAAATTATGTTCAAATAGCTTCCCCTTAAGGATTCAAAAGACAGGAGTAAGCTGTTAAAATTATGGAGCCCTGATGTTAACAGTATTTCTAAATTACTAAATTCTATATAATAGCATGGTTTATTTAATAATCACCCATAAAATAAAATCCTGATACAGTACACTGAATGTCAACTTGGTTCTAGTACTTAATTTTTTTATGTATTTAGTGCAGGGTCTACTGGGTCTCCCTATACAGATCGGACTTGTAGTGATCCTCCTGTTTTTAGCCTCCCAAGCACTGGGATTACAGGTATGCACTACCATATTCAGCCTCATTCGCCATCTTAGCACACCCCAGGAGCGGGCTGGCATGGCATGCCAGGGATCGAACCCTGGTCCCTGAGGCTGCCTAAGCAGGTGCTTCAGTTCACTGAGCTATCTGGCTGGCCCTTGTTCCAATACTTCTAATGGTACCCTACAAATTTATTTTGCAAAAATTAAGAAAAAAAGTGATGTTTGAGTTAAAAAATATTTTTTAAGTAAACTCCAAAATAAAAACCAAAATTACATTCATTTCTAGCATTTGCATCTGACCCTCTGCAAATAGAAATTTTAAAGTTGAGATTAAAAATGCTATGCTGTGTATTACACATGTAGTTTTTTCTTTTGTCTTCACATTTCCAACAGTAGGTATATACATATTTATTTTTTTAAATTTTATTTATTTATTTATTTATTTTGGTGGAACCGGGGATTGAACTCAGGCCCTTGCGCTCGCCAGGGAAGCGCTTATTCCACTGAGCCATCTCCCCGGCCCTATATACATATTTTCTTAAAGTTAATGACCTGACTAAAATATTTAGTGATGTATAATCTCAGTAGGGGTGATGATAATCTTCACCTCACTGTGCAGTTGTAAATAATAAAAGAGTTTGCTGAATGAGTATCAAAAACGTCTACTATGTTCTTGAAAATTTCATCTATATTAAAATTTCATCCCATTCACTGTTCTTAAGTGGATGCATGGACATTGGTTATGAACATTAATTTGGCTACTATTCATGTATAAACTTTTGTTCCTTAAAATAAGAAATAAGTTCTTATTCAGTGTTTTTCTCCCACCACTGTTCCTGGTTCGCAAAAGATACTAAGTAAAATACACTTTGACTAACTAAATACATAACTATCTGTCATTCTCAAAAGATGATCGATTATGAATATTTGGAGACTTTAATGTATCTATATTTTGCTATTACAATAATATGCTGTATACTTTGCAATCTGAAGTATATGTTTATGTGTTGTTACCAACCCTGATAGTATGAACAATTACACAAAAGAAGTAAAAAAATCAATCAAGCAACACCCTCTATTTAGAAATGTAATATAGTCTCAAAAACCTTATATAAGAGGTAGATCACAAATTTGTATCTTTCGTGAGCCTAATAAAGAAGACATGCATGTGTTCTACAGTCTGAGGAATTTACCTCTGTATCACAATACATGTGGTTGTGTCCTTTTCACAGACTAGTTTAAGAGTGTCTTTTATTTTATGCATTGCTATTTTGTTAGCTGTCCCATTTTTACACTGCCAATATATGTGAATGAATTAAATCAACTGACTGCTTCATTCTAATTCATCTAGTCTGGAAAACCAGGTAATAGACAGTTGATACTAATATATAAATGAGATAATGTCTATTGAGTACAGCACCCACATGACATGAATAGCTGGGTATATTTGTTTTATTTTGTTTGTCTTCTTGAGACAGACTTTCACTGTGAATTTCAGGCTGGCCTGGAATTCATAATGATTCTCCTGCCTCCGCCTCCCAAGTCCGGGATTGCAAGTGGTGCCACCTCACCCAGAAAGATTGCTGTTCTTAAATCTCAGACTCTGTTAGGATTTTATTTATGTTTTTGGGAATCAAGGTTCCAAAATAAATGAACCGTAGATACAATATTGGAGTGTTGGGGCTGGAGAGATGGCTCAGTGGTCTAAAGCACCTATTTAGAACAAGCTTAGCAAAAGCATCAAGGACCGCGGTTCAATCCCCCAGCACCACATGCCAGCCAGCCC
>NW_004524675.1:3078218-3103143 GCF_000260255.1 Octodon degus | reverse complement strand
ATAAATAAATAAAATTAAAAAAAAAATATTGGAGTGTTTACAAAACTACATGAAGGCCACTAGCCAAAGATACCCTTATATCTAACTTAAACTTGCTTCCTAATACCAAAAATAACTTCTGAATAAAGATAAACTTTAAAGCCCATATTGGACACATTATGCTACAAATAAAGCTTAGCATTAGGATCAAATATAAGAATTCAATGCAGTAAAGGAAAGAAAGCAAAAGAAAGAGCTTCACAGTGATGGGGAAATGGGAAAAATAAGCCTGCATATGTGAGACAGTGTAGCAGTAACTGACGTGACATGACAAGCACATGCAGCCACTTTCTCTTAAATCCATGAGAAGAAAGATTTGTACTAATAGTGTTCGGACAGGATATCATCTCTGCGTCTTGCGCTATGAATGACCACTATGAAGACAACAATATGCAATGTATTAATTATTGAACTGTCCTAATTGAAACTGTCTCATTGCTATTTGTTTCTCAATAAAATTAATAAAAAGAAAAAAATGCATAGTTTATAGAAAATTTTCCTTATAGAAAATACACTTTCAGTTGCCAACAGTCAGCTGTCTGAAATAAAACCCAAGATAGCAATGCCATTTGAAATAATTATAAAATAAATGAAATATGTACAAATAAATTTAAAAGGTGAAAATTTCTATAATGAAAATATAATACTTTCATTAATCAAATTGAAGATATCAAAATAATGGGAAGATATCTTGAATTAGAAGGTTGAAAGAATCTAAACTAGGATCACCTAAAGTGTTCCTCAGAGTAGATATATTCCCTTACAAATAACAATAACACAGAATTAGAAAAAATCCTAAAAGTTTCATGGAACCACAAAGATCCTGAATAGCTGAAACATTACAGAAATAAAAGAACAAATGAGGAGGCATTATCCTGCCTGATTTTCTGATACACCATAAAAGTATAGCAATCAAAATAGCATGGTACTCGCATAAAAAAAATAAAATAAAAATCCTAGACCAAAAATACTGAATAAAAAAATTAAAAATGAATCCATACATTAGTGCCCAACTGCTTTTTGACAAAAGGACTAAGAACACACATTAGAGAATGGATGGTCTTTTAAATAAGTATTTTTTTTAAATTGTGTATATGCATAGATGAAGAATGAAACTAGTCATTTATGTCTCATTATTTATAGAAACTAACTTAAGGAGAAATAAAACTTTAAATATAAAAAATCAATTACTAAAAGAAAATGTTGAGGAAATGCATGATGACATAGGGACACGCAAGAAACACTTCCTTTTGTGATCAAGGCTTGCTTTGATTCCTTTTTAGGGAGCTTAAGATTGAACCCAGGGCTTTGCAAATGCTAAGCCGTCAAGTAATATCCCTGGCTCATGGGCAAGGATATTCTTTGGAAAAGAATTCAAACAACACAAGGAAAAAAATAAACAGAAAATGAGATTAGATCAAACTAAAAAGTTTTTGTACAGTAAAGGAAACAATCATCAGAGAGACAAATTACATGATAGGAAAAGATATTTATATCTGCATATTTATATCACATTTATATTTTTATTTATATCATATTTATGCAGATATTCATATCTGCATCTAAATATCTGGTAGAATATATAGGACAATCCAAAAACTGAAAAGCAAAAAGGAAGTATGCTAATTTTAAAAGTGAATAATAGACCTAAAAAGATATTTATTCAGAAGATAATGTACAAATCAGCAAAGGTATATAAAAAACTGTCCATCGCTAATCAAAGGGAGACACAAAGACAAACAAGGAGTCTAAGGACGCTTCAAAATGTTAACTACAGCATCACTTATCTCAGCAATCCTATTTCTGGGAATATAGGAAAAGGAAAGGTGATCAGTATGTCAGGGATACTAGAAGTTCCATGTTTATTGCAACTCCAGCCTTAATTGTCAAGAAATTAAACCATCCTAAGTGCTCGACAACTTATGAATGGATTTTAAAGAATGAGGTACATATACACAATGGAATACACTTAAACCAAAGAAATAAATAAATCTTGTCATTTGAGGCAATATGGCTGCCGCTGGGCATTATGTCATTATTAAATGAAATAAAGCAAGCCCAGAGGGATGAGTAGCACATGGTCTCACAGGGAGAAGAATGTTGAACCGACAGACAGAAGCATGGTGCCTCACCGAGGTGGGGCGAGTGGGGAGAGGCCAACGGGGACACATTAAGCAGTGGATGTGAAGGTTCAGATGGAGAGGACTCTCCATTTCTGGTATATTTTTTTAATTAATTTTATTGAGAAAGAAATAGCAATGAGGCAGTTTCAAAACAGGTCAGTAGGACAGTTACAATAATTAATGAATTGCATATTGTTGTCTTCATATTAGTTATTCATAGTACAAGATGCAGATCTTATCTAAACACTATTAGTACAAATCTTTTTACTCATTGAACTAAGAGAAAGTAGCTGTATATCTATGCTACTATTTTGTATATACTGGTTTATACTTTATTTTTCACTGCAAAATAGTCCTTCTTTTATATCCCCCCTTCTTTGTTTAGTTTTGTCAGAGATAGGTATTCCACTACCATTCAAATATTGTAGGTGCATGAATTCAGCAAAGTAATCCAATATAGTCCAGTAGTCCATAATAGTAGTTAGTGGGTTATCCATAGGACTGGCAATGTCAGAAGTTGTTGAGGTGAGCCATTTATAGCTCAGCATATTAATATGGCTTTACATTTTATACCTCGATTTTATACTGTTCTGCTGGATGGTTAAGACCAAGATAAAGGAAAACCTATATAACGAAAAATATAACTTTTGTGTCTGACAACATTAGTCAAATCCCCTCAGGATTTATGTTGAAACCATGTACAGCAGTTTGTAGATCTTTTGTCAGTGTCTGCCATCTAGATGAGTCATGGCCATTGTTTGACCAATCCATCAGGATTTTGAAACTAGCAGATAATTGGTAGGATGGTCACCCTGACTAACTATATATGTGGATACCTGTGGGCTAAGTAACTGCACCAAGGATAACAATGCTTAATACTAGGGCCATGCTTGGCACCCCTGTCATTCTAGTCTTATAAATGTGCACTGCTTCTAATGTCATATTAATTACTGCTATACTCTCTCTCAAGTAAATGTTCATTTTGTTTTAAAGGTAATAAAAGAAAACAAAATACAAGAAAAGAATGTCATAAGACTGTTCTCTACAATGTTTTGTCTGGTTAGATTTCTAAATTTCTGTGTAAAATTGTTTCTTTATTTTAATTTTCTGTTTTTCACATTCAATAGGGATTTAAAGTTTGGCATATCAACAATTGTTGGAAAATACCCGTTCTACATTATATCTAAGGCATTTGATATTCAGACAGTGATGTTTAGCTCAACTGCCTATGTTGTAGGGTAATAATATCATTAAGCTTCTCTTTTGGAGGGTTAACTTAAGTTTGCAGACCAAAACATTAGAGAAAAAGAAGGGCTACAAGGACAGCCAACATTTTGGCCCTAGCCCTTCAAGGTCAGTGAGCACTCAGGACATAAGAAAACCTGTACTGTAGTATTCTGTAACTCAGTAGTGTCCCAAATTTCATGATCAAAGAGATTATGGAGCCACAGAGGAAAGTGATTGACAATGTAGAGTGTGCCTAAGGAGAGTCACAGAGAGAAAACATTCTCTCAGGCTTCCACAGAGAGCAAATTGGGCTGGTACATTATTTCAGTGAATATGGATAGCAACTGTGTAGTATGTATCCCACAAAGCTTCCCACAATAAAGTACTGTGAATTCTTTGCTTACAAAGTAGTGAAATATGTCCAAGGTCATAGACACACTTTCCCCTCATTATGCAATACATTCATGCATTGAAACACCACATGGCATCCCATCAATACCTACAGTTTTTCTTTCTAAGTATTTGTTTCAAAAAATCAATTTAATTTCAATTTTTAAAAAGATACTGTGCAAAAGCTTACGTGTAACAGAAAAAATTTCTTTCTCCTTGTGAAGATTACTTCCTTTGGGCTGTGTATACTTGGGAAAGTGGATGGATTGTCTTCCACAACAATGAATTTATCTGAGCCTAGAGGACACTTTGTGGTAGGAGTGGTAGCTGTGGCAATGATGGGGGTGGAGTTAAAGGAGAATAAGTAAGCACCTCTGTACCTACTAATCACGTTTTATTACCATTTTCTAGAGAGTACTCAGATATAGTTGTGAAATGTGCAAATCCACTGACAAATTAGAACACTTGATTTTGTTTTCTTCATTTTTTTTCTTTGCTTAGTTCAAAGACCACCCAACTTTTGGTACCATGAAGTTAAGTAAATTTAAGACTATCTCTTTGACCTTAAAAAAATTAAATTTCACTTAATAATTGATTTAAAGCACATTGAGCTCCATGTGTCTTTTCTTTAGTTCAATTTTACTAAAACAAAGAATATCTAAAGAGCAAACAAACTTGGAAGTACATTTTCCTAAACACTTGTATATAAATTCACTTTTCCTTCTATATCATTGCTTTCTTGTGCTTTTCCTAAAATTTAGAGAAATCCATTCACCCACAAATATTTGCTTTACTTTGTAACAATACAAAATGATAAAAGATAGGTCTGGAAATTGCATTTGATTCTAAAAGAACATAAATCAAAATAACATTCTGGATAAACACTTCAAAGCATACTAGATGATACTGAGATAATACCACAATTCCTGGTGTGTCTCGCTGCAAGTGCAGCATGTCACACAAACAACGTCCTCAGGACCTCAATGTTGTTTATCATTTTCCAACTATCATTTAGTAGGGATCTCTGCTATATGGTCTAGGCAAGCAGGGACTCTTACATTTTTGTTTTATCAAGAATTATAACATATTTTGTGTTGAATAGGTTCTTCAAATGACTTAGAATTGAGACACATTATTTTTTACTTGATTACAAATTATAAGAAAAAGTTTAGGGCTGGCGGTACAGCTCAGTGGACCAAGCGCTTGCTTAGGTAAGTGCAGGGGCCAGGTTTCGATCCCTGGCATGCATGCCATGCTGGCCCCATCCCCGGGTGCACTGAGCTGGTGATGGAGTCTAGGCGTGATGGCACATTCCTGTAATCCCAGCACTAGGGAGACAGAAAACAAGCAGATCACCACGAGTCTGAGCTGCATAGTGAGACCCTGCACAGAAAGAGAGAGAGAGAGAGAGAGAGAGAGAGAGAGAGAGAGAGAGAGAGAGATAGAAGAAACAAAGAGAAAGAAAGAAAGAAAGAAAGAAAGAAAGAAAGAAAGAAAGAAAGAATGAAGGAAGGAAGGAAGGAAGGAAGGAAGGAAGGTTGGGTTCTTAGAGAATATAAAGGAATTGATTTGAATATTGGGTACTAGTGTTTTGAAACACAGGAGTCAGTTCCCCTCAGTGATTTCACATTCTGTACTAAACCTTGATCACTATTACATAAATGAAACAGGACAATCATACAGCTGTCAGTATGATTGTAAAGAACCATTATAAATCCCCCAATGTTATTGTGTTCTTTCAGTACTAATGCAGAATTTTTAAAAATAACAATTTAAATATTGGTTTGAAAGCAAATTAGACAAAATCCAGGGTGCTCACTTTTGTATCATGGCCAATATATGGACTCACATCCTGGATTAACATTGATTATGCTACTACATTAAGTTTTCAGTGATACCTGATCTTGGTATAAACCAAGCACACTTAGTACATGAATTAAGATCACAAAATAGCATTCAAAGCTAGAGGTAGAATTTTCTGTAAACTTTTCTTCAACCATCATTTTATTTTATTTTGCATTTTTTAGTAAGGGTCTACAGGGTCTCACTATGTAGATCAGACTCATAGTGATTCTCCTGTGTTCAGCCTCCTAAAGAGCTGGGATTAGAGGTGAGCACCACCACGCCCAGTCTCAATCACCATTGCAGCACGCCCAGGGGTGGGGCCAGCACAGCAGGGCATGCCAGAGATCAAACCCCAGCTACAGCATCTGCCTAGGCAGGCGCTTTAATCCGCTGAGCTATTTGGCTGGCTCTTCAACCATTGTTTTAGACACTATCACAGAATTTAAGTTTTATAGTGACTGACAAAATTTATTTCAATGTTTCATTATAGCTACCATGTTTTCTTCTGAAACATAACTAATAAAAACAGAAGGGCATTTGCATATTCAGTTTTTCAATAATAAAAATGAATTAATATAAAATAAATGTAAACTTTTTGTCATAATTGCTTGGATGAATGGTCATTTCAATCTTATTTTAATAAATTGCACTAAGAGGTGCTTTCATTTGCTTGAGATATCTGTCATGGTTATTGGCTTTTGTTTTTGAAAAATATGTTAAACAGTTCTTTCTATGTAAAACTAATTATAAGTGTCCTGATTTGAAAACTATGTTTGTGACAAAAGTTTATGAATGATTTCTTGGTTATGAATTTGGGTAAAATAAACATACTTAAGTGAATGGATCATATTTCTGTATTTTCTCTAGGTTTTCTTTTTTTTCTGTTGTTAAATACACTCTTAAAAATTTCTGGTGAACATCATTAGCTTTTTATTTTATTTTGAGAATCTTAGCCACAGCATATTAATAGCTCACTATCATATATTTTCAAGACAGCATTTATTTTTACATGTCACTAAAATTTAAGGTTATTTTCCCCTTATTAAATCTAATAAAAGGCACAATAAATTAACACAACTAATTCTATATTAAACCTACATTGCTCAGCCATGGAAGTTGGGCTACAAATTTGTAAAATGAAGGAATTTCTATGTATACATAATTAACTACAAATAAGTCTGCTGATGAGATAAAGAGACAAATCAGGAAAATTAGATTTTTTTGAATACAAAAATCGGTTTTCTTGATACTTGACCTTCCCTCTTTGCCCACATATCATATATGAGAACAGCAAATAATGCAGTAGCAACAATGTTGAAATAATTGTTTTGGGATAAGGGATACAGCTCAGTAGAATACGTGCTTACCTGGCAAAAGCAAGGGCCTGAGTTCAATCCATGGTTCTGCCAAAATATATATATATATATATATATATATATATATATATATATTCCCATAATTAAAGACTTATATTTTTCAATCATTGGATGTTTCTGGCCAATTCAAAACTCATGTTAAAATAATGCACAAAACATCCAATACTGAGTATTCATACTCAAAATAAATTTCGATCAAAACTTTTGAACAAGCAACAAAAAAATGGAAAACTAGGCAATTCAAAGTCTATTCTCTTATCCCTAAAGCAAAATGAACAGAAAATGAAGACAAAACCCATTAACTGTTTAAAACAATATGCTCTATGACAGTTGACGTAGAGCAAATGCCCAAATAAGAAAAAGCCGGATTAAATCTGGTGGAAAATTCTGTAGCTTGCATTTATTTATTTATTTATTTATTTAATTTATTTATTTGCCTTTTCAATGCTCTATATTTTGTTGTGCTTTAAAATTGGGAAGAGATTCCCAATCTCAAGTTCTTTCTTTGTACCACAGAAGAAAGTAGAGGAGACTACATCTCCTGACCTGTGTGTGCTGATATGTGCTCTGGTCTGTGTATGTGTTGTCAAGGTACTGACTTCTACCTTACTCAACTTGGAAATCAGAGAACAAAGACTGGCACAGTTCGAACCTTAGGCTGGAAGGTAGTATCCAACCTGAAGTATGTAAAAACTGTGTGCAGAAGGAGCTGCTGATGCACAGAAACCGGAAGGTAAGATATTATTGCCTAAGGAATGCAACAAAACATGTAATACTCCAAAAAGTTGACAAGAGATGCTTAGAAAAATTAGTGTACTGGAAAGCAGCCATGAGTGATGTCAGTAGGTTGGTGAGTGAGGTAGAAGCTCACAGAAACACTAAATAAATAGGTATACACACAGGTAAATAGTTACAAATATATATTTGTGTTAGCTCTGAGGCTTTGTTAAATATTGGTTATCATCTATCCAGAGAAAGCACACAATGCTTCCCAAACTCTCTGAAAGAACATGAGTTCTTCACACCAGTAAATCAGCAACTATTCTTTCCTGCCCAGAGTCAGACGGTAAAATATGGGGATGATGGTTTCTTTTAAAATGACCAATTTTAACACGAGATCACAACACATTCAAAGAAACAGGGAAACATGACCTTTTAAAACAGCAAAATAAATCTCTGAAAACCATGAAGAAATACACACACATCAAACTCATTCAATAACACTATAAAACTACTCTTATAAATGTTCAAATAGCTCAAATTATTCAGGAAGAGTATAGAACATATCTTATTGAAAATCAAGAAAAATTATGGAGAAAAACAGCTCATCAATTGAAAGATACAAGGGAGCCCAATGACACTACCTGCAAATTTCTTAGCAGAAACCTCTCAGGCCAGAAGGCAGTGGGATCATATAGTTAATGTGTTAAATGGAGGAAAATAACATCTACTGGGAATTCAACATATGTCATAACTCTCCAAAATTGAGTGGAAAAATTCAGCCATTCCCAGACAGAATGAGAAAATTCATAGCCACTACAACTTCCCTAAAAGATGTGCTACAGATATTCTTTCAAATTGAAGAAAATATTCTAAGCCCATCAATCAAAATCATATGAAACCTCTACACAGACAACAAACACACTGAGAGGGAAATTATAGAAACAATACCTTTTACAATAGCACCGAGGAAAATGAAATACCTTGGAATTCATCTAACTAAAGAAGTCAAAGATCTTTTCAATGAAAATTACAGTATTCTTAAAAAAGAGATCCTAGAGGATTTCAGACAATGGAAAGATATCCCATGCTCCTGGATAGGAAGAACCAACATTGTGAAGATGGCCATACTCCCAAAATTGCTGTATAGATTTCATGCAATCCCTATCAGACTACCACCAACATATCTCACAGACATAGAGAAATCATTCCTAAAATTTATCTGGAACCAGAAAAGACCTAGAATAGCAAGGGCAATTCTGGGCAATAAAGAGAAGGCAGGTGGCATTACTATTCCTGACTTGAAATTATACTACAAGGCTACTGTAATAAAAACATCATGGTATTGACATCAAAATAGACCTGAGGATCAATGGAATAGATTAGAAGACACTGAATCCCCTATGAACACACTCAACCATCTTATCTTTGACAAAGGGGCTAAACATACTCACTGGAAGAAAGACAGCCTCTTTAACAAATGGTGCTGGAGAAACTGGCTCTCTACATGCCCAAAACTCAAACTTGACCCAGGTCTATCACCATGCACTAAACTAAAGTTAAAGTGAATTAAAGATCTAAACATTAAAGCAGAGACACTAAATCTCCTGGAAGAGAAAGTAGGAGGAACTCTTGAAGACATAGGGGTAGGCAAAGAGTTCATGGACAGAAATCAAATCACATGGGAAACAGTTGAAAGAATTAACAACTGGGACCTGCTCTTACTGAGAAGTTTTTTTACGTGAAAAGAAATTACCAACAAAGTGAAAAGACAACCCACAAATTTGGAAAAAAATCATGACAAATAAGTACTCAGATCTAAAGTTCTGTTCTCTAGAATTTATAAAGAACTAAAAAAACTAGGGCCCCAAAATTTAAAGACCCAATCCAGAAATGGTCATCAGAGATGAACACATGCTTCTCAGTGGATGAAATTAAAGAAGTGAATAAATATATGAAAAAATGCTCCACATCACTAGGCATCCTGGAAAAGCAAATTTAAATAAGGAGATATCACCTCACCCCAGAAAGAATGGCTGTCATAAAGAAATCACCCAACAACAAATATTGGAGAGGCTCTGGGGAAAAAGGAACCGTTCTCCACCGCTGGTCGGAATGCAGACTGTTGTAACCATTATGGAAATCAGTGCGGAGACTCCTTAGAAGAGTTGTACTGGAAATCCCATTTCAACCAGCTATTCCTCTACTAGGAATTTTCCCGGATGATCTGAAAACATTGTATCATAGGGATATATGTGTGCCTATATTTATAGCAGCACAGTTCATGATAGCCAAATCTTGGAAACAACCAAGATGCCCATCACCTCAGGAATGGTTGAAAAAGATGTGGCATTTTTATACAATGGAGTATTACTCAGCTATTAAGAATGATGAACTTGAAGCCTTTATATTGAAGTGGATGCCACTTGACATGTACTCATAAGTGAAATAAATGAGACACATATGTATAAATATCATATAGTTTCCCTAGTATAAGGACTCAAAAGAAGAAATACAAATAGAAAAGTACAATACAACTAAAAGGAAAGCAGGATCTCCAGGACTAATCAAGAGAGGGAAAGGAGAAGAGCTAGGAAACATGACAATGTCAAGCCATACAGTTATATGTAGAAGATGAGCAAGACAACCATCCTGAGAATCTCCAGAAAATTTTTGAATCTAGCAGTTAATTGGAAAGATTCTCACCCTGACTAACTATATATACTGATACCTGTGAACTAAGCAACTGCACTGCAGATGGTAATCTCTAATAGTAATTTGTAGTTTGGAGTGCCTGTCATTCTGTTCTTCTGAGTACAGGCTGCTTGTCATGACATGATATTTGCTGCTACACTGTCTCTCGGGTAGATGGTTGTTCAAAAAGAAGGGGATGGTGAATGAAAGCAAGAGACAGGAAAAGGAATATTGTGGGACTGTCCTTCTTCAATGTTGTACATGGTTAGTTTTTTGGACTTACCTGTAAACATAAGAAGTATATAATTCTTTATGCCTATTTTTAAAATATATTATAATTTTCAATTTTTTTATCATATTCTTTAGGGACTTAAAGTTCAACATATCAATACTTGATGAAAAATACCTGTTCCATGTTATGCCTAAAATGTTTGATATTCAGACAGATAGTGAGGTTAAGCTTAACAATCTAAGTTGCATGGTAATAACAATAAGCTTGTCTCCTAGATGGTTAACAACCTAAGTTTGTAGACCAAATTAGAGAAAAAGGAGGGCTGCAAGGAAAGCCATCTTTTTGGCCATAGACTTCCAAGGTCAATTAAGACTCAGGACATATGAGAACTTGTACTGTTACATCATGTATCTCGGTTGTGTCCCAAATTTTCTGATCAAGAATATTATGGGGCCAAAGAGGAAAGTGATCAATGATGTAGTGTGCCTAAGGCGAGTCACATGGGGAGAAAATATTCTCTCAGACTTTCACAGAGAGCACATTGGCCAAGCAATGGCTGTGACTCATCCACATGGCTGACACTGACAAAGGATCTACAATCAGAGGTACAGGCTCTCAGGATAAATCCTGAGGGAATTTCACTGACCTTATCAGACCAAAAAGCTACAACTCTTGTTGCATAGGTCCTGCTTTACCTTAGTTTTAACTATTCAGCAGAAAAGTATAAAAATGAAATAAAAGAAGTAAAGCCATGCTGTTATGTTGAACTATAGGGGATTCAGGTCAACAATTTCTGACATTGCTAGTCAAGTGGAAGACCCAATAGTATTATGGGCTACTGGACTCTTTTACAATATTTTACTGAGTTTACATACCTATAATATTCAAATAACAGAACTTAACAATAAAGGGGATACAGATGAATGCCCATTCAGGGTGGTTATGATGGATATATAGTTACATTCTCAATGAAGAGGTGGATTTGTTCTTGTGGTGTTTGTGGATAGGATATCATGTCCGCATCTTGTACAGCAATTAACCACTAGGAAGAATGTATGCAATGTGTTAATTATTGCAACTGTCCTACCAATTTGATTTGAAACTGTCTCATTGCTATTTGTTTCTCAACAAAATTATGAAAAAAAAATCATATGAAAGGCAAAGGTGTCCAGTAAAGGTAGGTATAGGAACAAATACAAGTAGCACAATTATTATAATTTGGACTTGTATATCACTTTTTATTTTCCATGTTATTTAAGAAACAAATAATAATTATATCTGCATAAATGAATATAGACTATAAAGATGTCTGTCTGACACCAGTGACATGAAGGTGCATAGTTTTAAGGGAATATAATTTTCATACACATCTAAAGTTACATAGTAATTAGAAAGGTTCTGAAAGTGGATGATAGGAATACTTGCACAACAAAGAGAATATATTTAATCCTGTAGAATTGTATGTGTAAATCCATTAAAATGTAAATATATGTATTTTGAGAAAATAAAAATTTTAAAATTATAGATATCGATGGGAAATTTTATAGCATTTGTATTTAGATACTTCCTGTTGGCCTGGCTTTGTAACTTTACACAACATAGTAATAAATTATACCCAACTAAACGTTCTCGGCCACGTAATTACACCCAACCACATTCTTCTGGTGTTACTAGTTTCCAATAAGAGTGGAGGTCTTATTGGAACCTACTAACACCAGAAGCAACTGAGCCATCAAAAGGCTCACCAGTGAAAATGCCAGAGAAGAGAGGAAGCTGTCACACTTGCTCATGTGTGAGTCCCAACTCTCTGTTGATATTTTTTTAATAATTTTATTGAGAAACAAATAGCAATGAGACAGTTTCAAAACCAATTACTAGTTCAGTTTCAATAATTAATACATTGCATATTGTTGTCTTAGTGATTATTCATTGTACAAGATGCAAACACAATATCCTGTTCACAAACACTATTTGAACAAATCTCTCTTTTCATTGCATTAAGACAATGCAGCTGTATATCTATCCTAAATATTTCAAATATACAGGTACAAAATGGTTGTTCATTTTTTTTTATCTTTGCACTTTATTTTCTTTTTCTTTTTTTATTATTATTATTTTTTTTATTTTTCAACAAATAATATTGTGCTGCTTCCCTGGATCATTTTCATGCTTGCTGCCCATGTCTTGCTTAGCTTCAAACTGCTGGAGAAATGATTAATTTTTGCAACACAGAAGTGGAATGTGGAATCATACCCTCGAAACAAACTTTGTGTCACTACCTGTTGTAATTATACTGTCAAACAATCAGTTGGTACTAATGAAACAAGGCAGATATTAATAGATTACATTTATAGTAAGTTAAATGAGTTTTAAAACTATAACTATTTTTGTAATGTAGATTGAAATTTTAAGTCTCTTTAGTTGGAGTATTCATTCAATAGATGTGAAAAAAGCTACCACACTTATTAATGCTTTCTTTAAATTTCCATGAACCTTTTCATTTGGAATGGCTATAAAATTGTTGATTTGGGGCAGCAAGTCCATAATTATAGGTCACAACAAAAGTGTTAATTAAAATCACCATAGTATAGCATTATACAGTATTGAAAAAATTAAAAAACATTTTTTTAAGTTACCAAATGTTCATGAAGATGTAAAACTCCTAGAATTTTTATCCAGTGCCAATGGAAATTATATTTGTGCAAGCATTTTGAAAAGTTAGAGGTTTACTGGTGTCTTGGTTCATGAATTTTTTTGTTTTGCAAACAGAAACACTTGCCAAAATGTAGTTTCTGTTGTGAAGGCTGTGGGAGGTGACAAACACAACCACAGTTGTCACCCACACAAACAAGAATATGGTCAACTCTTCTAGAAATGTGAAATGAATTAAGTTTGTCAACCAAGGTACTAATATATGTACCTAAAATAAACTTTATAAGTCTGATAAAATGAATTTTACAATCAAAAAAATTCATACATGAATCTCAAAAGACATGTATAAAAATGGAATACCCACAAACTAGTCATGAGAAAAATATATTGAAAATTAGAATAATGTAACACATAGGAATTCCCCATACATAATATTTAAAACAAGTGGTGACACACAAAACAAGTGAAATTGTATTATACGAGCAAAATAAAGGTCAAAAACAGGCTAAATGATTCATGATATTAGAACTGAGGAAGGACCTGCTTTGTGAACTGTTAGAATTTGGCACTTCAAAAGAGTAAAGAGTGTGTTTAATGATAGTTATGATGTACTTAATTTGAGTGATCTTATACAGATTTATAGGTACTGTGAAAATATGGTGAGCTGTTAATTTATGATTTACTCACTTTTATTAGGCATATGTCAAAAATATGCCATGTGATATTTCATAAGTCAAAAATAGAAAAGATTAAAATCACTATCATTCTGCTGGGTGTACTCGTCTGTTTGATAATTGCAAAGTTGCTCAGAATTGGTAGTTTTCTTTGTTAAACAGAATTTATCAAACTATTTCAGAGAAACCAATAAAAAGGAATAAATCAATAACTGTAGAAACATAAGTAATAAATACTCTGCAAGATCCAAAAGTATCCTTTTCTATGTTTACCTTTCAGTAATCATTAATATAAAGAATAAGTAAGTCCCAGGCCATACAAAAGAAAAATCTAAGATCATAAAATAACTTGTAGAATGACTAAAATCTTGCTCTCTCGCTCGTTTTCTTTCTTTCTTTCTTTCCTTCTTATTTAAGTGTAACACAAGTAGATTTTTTTAAATTGTAAAATATCTTTTTTAATTTACTTCAGAGCAATATGTTTTTAATTTGTGATTTTGAAATTTCATTTCTTTTTAAACTTACTGTATTCTGTTTTTAAATAACAATTAATTAGCATTGAATTTCTGTTCTCTATATTGGTAATTTTCTTTCTCTCTTGTGAATGAACTGAGTGCTTCTTTACTTTTCTTTCAAGAAATGTGATTCTTTTATTTCTCGTCTCTAAAGTCACATTAAAATTATCTTCACATTTTCCATTTTCTTTCACCTCTTTTTGTTTCAATTGATTCTGTCTGTACATTTTAATCTTGAGTCATCGACTGCATAAATAAGGTTAGTCAACTATTTCCTGCCTTTTTTTCTGATTTCTGTATTAATTCATATTTTTCTTCTTGATGATTTCACTGCCAATGTCAAGTGTAATTGTTCATGTCCATAGTTTGTTGGTCTTGCTGCTGTTGTTTGTTAGTTTTCTGTGATTATAGTAAAATCTATGGATATGTAGCATTTTCCAGTAGTCAATTGGTACAACTGACTTTCAGCCCTAGTCTTACTGATGGCTTAGTTTTTCTGAGACAGCTTCTATCTTCACAGTTGAGGAACATACTGTTCCAAGAGCCATAGACCAAAATTCCAGATATCATCAAACTTCCAAATAAGGAACTCCACTAAAATTTTGGTAGACCAACTTTCTTTCCAGCTATGAATCTTTATCTGATACAATACTACACACGTACAGATACACACAGACACATTAAGCACAAGTTCTTTCACTAAGCTATTCCATTTACAGTCATTTTAGCACACATCAAGCCCTGCTAAGGTGCTGGAAATTCACATAAATTCATTGATTTCTGACATCTGAAGCTATAGTAAAAAAACCCTCAATGTTTCCCAAATATTCACTCACAACCAAAAGCTACTCTGAACGTCTGTGCATCATACCTTAACACAGATGGTAAACTGATTATTAATAAAATTGCACATGTAAAATATTTGAATGCATTTCCATGAAACTAGAAAGTCACAGGACCTTTCCATAAAATAAATTGTCACTGCTGATTCAACGTATGTACATTTTAATGTATACCCAAAGGGCTGACATTTTCTTTGGTAGTTTCTGAAAACAACAAGTTTATTATACTTCAAAGTCTCTTCTACATAGTGAGGAGAGTATTTATTTTCATTTTTCAGGTCCAGATTCACTTGTAGCTCTTTAAATCATACAAAAGCCTTTTACACCTCTGGAACTGACATAGTCCTGTCTTCTGAATACAATTTAACCTCAATTTTCAAAGAATAAATATAATGAAAATAAAACTTAGCTAAAAATACCTTGTGAAAGTCAACACTGTATATAACAAAGTCTTTAGATGTCTTGATTGATGCCTTACAAACAATCTTAGTTTAAATTGTTCGACAGACTTCCAATTGTTTTTTAATTTTTTATATCAATTGTATCATGTGACTCTTTTAAGAGGTTGTGCCATTGCTGTCTTGCTTATGTCATATTCATCTAAATAATTTGGAATTTAATCTTCTTTTCCTTTTCATTACAAAAAAGAATTTTCACTGTATGTTGCAGGAATCTAGAGTAACAAGAGACCTGTGATAAAGGTAGACATAGGACTGAGCAGTTGGCTTCACAGAGCTCTGTCAGTGTTGTATGGGTTAGACCTGGTCTGCAGGCCAGTGTCAAACTGCAGACAATCATGGGTCAATGCTATGAGAAACAGGGAATTTTAGAAATGTCATTAGAGAAACATTTAAAGTGTAGTTGATATTTTATGTCTGTAAAAATACTTACGAATAAAAACAAAACATGGATTTGTATATTTTCTGGCTTTGTCCATCCTTTAACTTCTCTGTCAGCTCCCTTTCAGAAATTTTACAAAAGCAGTCTGTAATGGATAAAATATACACTGAACCTCACTCACCAAAAGCCTGAAAAATAGTGAGCTCTAAGTCGCCCAGTGGTCTCACTAACCTCCTGGAAACTCAACTTTTCCACCTGCAAAAATGGAATAATGATCCCCACTCTGTCTCCTTGACAGGGTTTGAATACTAAACAAAAATTACACATTCAGAAAAGTTGATACAAATATACAAGTATAATGTAATATGTAATATTCATTGGAGAAGTACCACAGCATACCTGCTAAAAGAAACTTTTCATATTGTTGATAATTAATTAAATGTTTGTTGACAGAGAATGCAAGAATAGAATCTCTTCCACTAGAAAGAACTGCACTGAAAAAGGTGTCTCAAGGAAGAGTGGGTGCTGTATAGACAAGGCATAAAGTATGCTAATACGTTGTTCATCTGTTAGCAAGAGGATAATTAAGAGCTAACTTTTAGGGTTGTAGCGAGGTTTAACAAAATAATGCAGTGAAATATCTAGCATGTATTACTTGGCATGTGGAAAGTATTCAATAAGAATAAGTGTTATATGTGTAAGATCTTCCCATATGCTAAGAAATGACTTGTCTTTCTGAAATGACTTAGATAATTCTCAGGAAACTAAAAAAATCACTTGTCACAACCTCCATTTTAAAACAAGGAAACTAAAAACATAGAGACCATAAATGATTTCACAAAAATTATAGGGTGTCTTCAAAACCATGTCAATTTATAACAAAGTTAATTAGGTTTTCCCCAAGAAAATCAGTTCTGAAAAGTTTTCTAAGTCATGAGACTAAATTTCATCAGCTAAATTTTAGACAGACTGATTTTTAATTTTTTTTATTTTTATTTTTATTCTTTTGACATAAGGTCTCACTACACAGTTCAAACTCATAGTGATCCTCCTGTCTCAACCTCCTCAGAGCTGGTATTACAGGCGTGAGCCCCCACTCCTGATTTTGGGTTACAGGGCCAGCATGGCAGGCAGTACCAGGGACTGAACTCAGGGTCTTGTGCTTGCCAGGCAGGCACTCAGACCACCACGCTATCTCCCAAGCCCAAGAAACACTGATGCTTTAAATGTGTAGATTATAATTTTTTTTTTGGATAGGAAGCACAATCAATAGATCTCACCATACCTAGAAAAATAAACTGTATCTCTTTCTTCCACTTACCAGTTTGAAGTTTGGGGCTCCTCATGCTGGTGGTGGCCACGTGCTGAGCTCCCTTCTGATCCTCTTCTCATAACATTATCACAGGGCTGAAGAACAATGCAGGGAGAAAGAAAGAAAGAAAGAAAGAAAGAAAGAAAGAAAGAAAGAAAGAAAGAAAGAAGAGAGAAGAGAAAGATGATGCTCACTTCATGAAGGTTGTGCATATATTAATGCCCACACAACAATCACTGACATTTAGATAGCACCAGCTTTACAAAGCCACCAGACATAACAGATATTAGCCTGGCTCCTATATTTTTGTTTTTTTCCATTTCAAAGTAAAGTGTATTATTTTCATTTTGGAATTTTTATAACATGATAAAGTTCTATCATTCAGACATGCTTTAAGTTATATTATTTTCTATTAAATAGATAAATGTATGATGCTCATATTCAAATTCATTCTTACATTTGGACTACTCTATAGTTCAATCACATATGACAAAATGATATTATCCATAATATAGTTGTAGGGGCCAGGGAGATGGCTCAGTGGAATACGCGCTTCCCTGGCAAGCGCAAGGGCTTGAGTTCAATCCCTGGTTCCAGGAAAAAAGAAAAACCCGTAATATAGTTTTTTGCAGAAGAGAAGAAAGGAGACCTGATGTAAGAGAGGACATTTTGGGACCAGGGAGATAGCTCAGTAGGATAAGTGCCTACCTGGAAAGCATAAGGTGCTGAGTTCAATCCTCAGTACAAAAAAAAAAAAAAAAAAAAAAAAAAAAAAAAAGAAAGAAAGAAAGAAAAAAAGAAAGAAAGAAAGGACTTCTTACCATATCAATAAACCACAGTTTATACTCTCAGGTTCAGCACTTAATAATCATTGGACAAATCTAAAATTTTATTATAAAATTAGGTATGATTAATTTATCCAATTAAATTATACACAATTATTTGCAACCCTGACTCTGCCTTTGGAGAGATCACAAAGCTATACAAAGAAGTGACTTGTTAGAGCTCAGGTATAACTGCTCCATGTTCCTTCTCAATCTTCCCTCTTCCTTCATGTCCCATCTCCACCCCACCCTTCCTTCTAAAACACACAAAAGAATGGGGGAGAGTAAAGGCGAGAGAGGAGAGGTGACAGATACATGGAAGCGATTCTAGGATAGCTCTCAATTGCTTGGAAGCAATGTAATGAGATTTAATGCTGTAACATGATTACACTGTCAATCATCTTTCAAATGTCATATTTATATAGTATATTTCCTAGCTGACATTGCCACTGTTGTGACCAATAATAACAGCAATAATTATTATGTATTGCTTACAATGAATTAGAGGCTATGTTTAGCATTTCATCAATGCTGTCTAAATGAATATTTGAACTTTATGTGACAAGTGTTATTACCACATTTATTTTGAGGATGAGAAAAAAATTAGAAAAAGATTTTGCTGGTCCACTGCTGATAAATAACAGATTAGGACTTAAAAGCAAGATCTTTCTCTCTACTTGCAATAATCTCTTCCTTGACCCTCTCTGTAACTCACATCTCACAAGATTGGACACTGTAGAGTACAAATCACTACTTTACTTCGTCCTGGAAATTCCTAGATGGATTTGTGCTGCACGAGGCACAAAACGCAAGCGTCTCCTCATGGCCAACATGCTCCAAACTCAGAAGGCTGCAGCCTGGATCTCAAGGCCATGCTGAGTAGTTGCATCTTCCTACACACTCAACCCACAGCAAGTGGTAGTCTTCTGCGCCTTCGGACGTAGCTTCCGTGAAAGTAGGCCCTGCAGGGCTGCATCACTGGATCCTTTACACTTTCAGGTTTCAGTACAAAAGTTACTTATTACCTGCTACTTTTTCATGAGCCTTCCATGTGGAAAGCTATCATGATAATCATTAGTGAATTTTTAAACTTTCATTTTGTAAATTTATAAATTTTAATAAAAATAAACATTTTTATTTTTCCACAATTATACCATGTGGTTTCTTTTTCTTTTGTTTTTTTTAGAAACTTAGAGTTTATTTCAAGAACTTTTATCTTGTTACAATAATTTTATATTTTATAGATTTTCAAGACTTTTGTACTCTATAGTAGTATATTATCTTTTGTTTTTTCTCCTTTTTAAAATAATTTTATTGAGAAAAATAGCAATGAGACAGTTTCAAAACTGATTTGTAGGACAGTTTCAATAATTAATACATTGCATATTGTTGTCTTCTTAGTGGTTATTCATAGTACAAGATGCAGACATGATATCCTGTCCAAACACTATTAGTACAAATCTTTCTATTCATTTAATTAAGAGAAAGTAGCTGTATATCTATCCTATTTTGAATATACAGATACAAAATGGTCTTTTTTTTTTTTTTTTTTTTTTTTTTTGCAGAACCGGGGATTGAACTCAGGCCTTTGCACTTGCCAGGCAAGCGCTTATTCACTGAGCCATTCCCCGGCCCTTGGTCTTTCATTTGTATCCCCATTTTTGTTCAGTTTTGTCAGAGAGGGGTATTCCTTTGTCATTTAAATATTGTAGGTGCATGAATTCAGCAAAATATTCCAATATAGTCCAGTAGTTCAGAATCATAGTGGGTTATTCATAGGACTAGCAATGTCAGAAGTTGTTACAGTGTGGTTTTTAATAAATGCATCACTAAGTGAAATCTTTCATAAGTGTTTTCTTGTTTACTTTATAATTTGTTAATACCTTAAGTAAAAATTATTCTTGCTTTTAAAATAAGTGTGCATTTTAAGATCACATAATGCAGGCCTCCATAAATTTAACAAAACATCATAAAACAAATTAAATATTATTTATTTGACTACTAGTTAACAAGATTTGAGATAGCTCTTTTTCTTTGTAGTTTTTGTGCTTTTCTTTCTTTCTTTCTTTCTTTCTTTCTTTCTTTCTTTCTTTCTTTCTTTTTTCCTTTTATGTTTTTAGTATAGGGTCTCACTATGCAGCTCAGACATGTAGTGATCCTCCTGTTTTCAGCCTCCCTGGCACAGGGATTAAAGGTATGTGCCACAATGCCTGGTTTCTCAGTGGCTGGCGCAGTGTGCTGGGGGCTGCAGCCAGCAGGATATGTGTGCTGGTGATCGAACCCCAGTCCCTGAGCTTGCCTAAGTAGGTGTTTAGTCTGCTAAGCTATCTTGCTGGCCCTTTCAAATTCTAATGTCTTTTATATTATATATTTTAGGTGCCATTTAACAAACCCTAAAATAGAATAAACTTAATATATTTCTATAGATGCCATGTTATCTAATTTAACCAATAAATAAGCAAGAGAGCTTCTGGCTACCCTGTGCCAGCGAGACCCACGACTGGTCCCAGCCCAGGCGCAGGGTGGGTAAGACCCTCTTCCACTCACTTGGGACGCCCCCCCACCACTCTGCAGCATCTCCCCAACCTGCCCACTAAGTAGGAATTTCTGCGAGTTCTGGGAACACCCAGACCCAGCCCTGGGTCCAGATCCAGTCAACGTGTGGGAGATCTTCCTGCTACCCTGTGCCAGCGGGACCCACTACTGGTCCCAGCCCAGGCGCAGCGTGGGTGAGACCCTCTTCCACCCCTGTGGGACGCTCACCACCACTCCGCAGCACCTCCCCCACCTTGCCCACCGAGGAGAAATTTCTGCCGCATTCTGGGAACCCCAGACACAGTCATAGCCCAGGTCCAGTGAGTGTGTGGGACAGCTTCCTGCTAACCTGCACCGGCGGGACCTACTACTGGTACCAGCTGAGGCACAGCGTGGGTGAGACCTTCTTGCACCCCCTTGGAATGCCCCCCAATACTCCGCAGCACCTCCCTCACATCACCTGGTAAGTAGGAATTTCTGCCTCGTTCTGGGAACCCCCAGACCCAGTCCTAGCCCAGACCTAGTGAGTGTGTGGGAAAGCTGCCTCTCCCTGCTACTCCACCTTGTCCCCTCCAGGCTCAGCTCAGGCCTGGCATACAAGCCTGAGGTGTTCCCTGCAGCTGCAATCCCTGCAGAGAGAGTAGAGGATAGATCCACCCAGCTAGTCCAGGAGCAGAATATCTTGCCTGAGGGGCACAACAGGTTCACAATCAAGGGCAGAAGCAGGAAGGAGCTGAGCACAGTAGGCAGACCCAAGCCAGGCACAGGTGGATAAATCCAAACTTTGTAGATCTGAACCTGAACTTCAGTACGTGCTAAGGTTATAACTACAACAAAGATCTACAACAAAAGTCAGAAGACAGTGCTACACAAAATGATGGAAGGAACAAAATGCAACCTGAGAACCCAGGCCACCCGTAACAAGTGCAGAGGACACTAACACAGAACAAATTGGGAATCACAGAGCTGAAAGCAATGAATCAAGGGCTAATGAAATACAGAAACAGCTGCAGAAAGGTATAGAGGAACTCAGATTGGAAATGAAAAAAGAAATCCCTGAATTAATAACATCTACAGTAAAGAATCAAATGTAGAAACATATGGAGGAAACCCAATGCCCACGAGAACAAGTGCAGAGGACACTAGCTTGGCTCAAATGCATGAATTAATAGCGTCGATAGTAAATAAGCAACAGCAGAAAGTCATAGAGGAACTCAGAGCACAATTCTTTTCTGAAATAAAAAAAGAATTCTCAGAACTCATAGCATCTGAAGTAAAGAATCAACTACAGAAACATAGGGAGGAAACACAATCTGAAAAAAAACACTGCAGTAAAAAAATTTATAACTGCTTCTAAGGAAGACATTGATAAAAAATTAGAGGAGATTAGAAAAATGACAGATTCCTTGAATGAGTAATACAAAAAAGAAATAGATCGCATGAAGCAGAGTCAAAGAGATACAGAGGAAATTAAAATCTCAATCATAAGCTTGCAAAACCGTTTGAGTGAAATTGAAGACAGAGTTTCAGATCTTGAAGTTGCTGGTGCAACTAATGAAAAGGTAAGAAAGGATCTCTTAAAAACAATGAGGATGCAGGAAAGAATAATCCATCACCTGCAGGATGATGCAAAGATGAACAATGTGAGACTAATAGACATCAATGAGAAAGAAGGAGTCAATACAAATGACATTAAAAAAATATGAGCAGAAGTAATAGCAGAAAACTTCCCAAATATGAGGAAACAATCTGACATTCAGGTAAATGAAGCATACAGAATGCCATGTAACCTCAATCCAATGAAAAACACACCGAGACATATAATAATCAAGATCCCAGAAATTCAGCACAAGAATAATCTACTGAAAGCCGCTAGAGAAAAGAAGCAGATCACATTCAAAGGAAAACCCATCACAATTACGGCTTATTTCTCTTCACAAACCATGAAGGCAAGAAGAGCATGGAGCAGAGTACTTCAGGTCCTCTATGAAAACAAATTCCAGCCCAGACTACTATACCCTGCAAAACTCTCTTTCAAGTTTGATGGAGAAGTGAAATACTTTCATGACAAAGAACAGCTAAAGAATTTCATGATGACAAAGCCAACCTTACACAGGCTACTGAAAGATGTTCTAGAGAGGGACCAAAACGATCAGAACTCCAAGAATGAGATCAGAAGCAACCAACTAAATAGGGCAAGCAATTAAACATGGGAGAAAAAGGAGTAAACAACAATAGGTAAATAACATGTCAACCGTAAGTCAATACATCTCAATTCTAAACATCAATGTAAATGGACTGAATTCACCAATTAAGAGAAATAGACTGGCACAGTGGATTAGGAAACAAAATTCAACAATATGCTGCATACAAGAAACACATTTAACTCAAAAAGACATTCATAGCCTGAAAGTCAAAGGATGGAACACAATACTACATGCCCCAGCACCTCAGAAAAAAGCAGGGGTAGCAATCCTGTTCTCAGACAGTGTCAACATCAAACCAACAATGATCAAGTGAAATAAAGAAGGCCACTATATACTGGTTAGGGGAAAAATTCAAGAGGAAGGGGTAACAGTCATAAATATGTATGCACCAAACACGGGAGCACCCAAATATATAAAGCAAATCTTAATGGACATGAAAAATCTAATATCCAATACCACAAATTTAACAGGAGACCATAACACCCCATTATCTCCAAAAGATAGGTCAACCAGACTAAACATAGCAAAGAAATAACAACAGAACCAGAGATTGAAATAAATGGACTTGGAAGACATATACAGAGTGTTCCACCCAAACACAGCTGAATACACATTTTTCTGAGCTGCACATGGGTCATTTTCTAAAATAGACAACATACTGGTCCATAGGTCAAGCTTAAGTATATGTAAGACAAAAGAAATTATCCCAAGCACATTATCTGACCACAGTGCAATGAAACTGGAAATAAATGACAAAAGAAACCAGAAAAAAAACTTAAATACATGGAAATTAAATGACACCCTTCTCAACAATCAATGGGTCACAGATGAAATTAAACAAGAAATTGAACAATATCTACAATTCAATGAAAATTCAAGCACAACTTATCATAATTTATGGGATATGACGAAAGCAGACCTCAGAGGAAAATTCGTAGCTGTGAACTAACATATTAGGAAAACAGAACGGGAAAAAATAAATAACCTAATGCTGCACCTTGAAAAACTAGAAAGGAAGAGCAAACCATCTTCTAGAAAGGTACAAATTACCACAACTGAATCGACAAGATATAACCACTCTCAATAGCCCAATAACAGCCAATGAAATACCAGATGTAATTAAAAACCTACCGACAAAGAAAAGTCCAGGTCCGGATGGATTCACACCTGAATTCTGCAAGACATTTACAGAAGATGCAGTCCCTATACTCCTCAAACTCTTCCATGAAATTGAAAAGGAAGCAATCCTCCCAAAATCATTCCTGGGGGCAAGTATTATACTGATGACAAAACCAGGGAAAGAGGCAACTAAGAAGGAGAACTACAGGCAGATCTCCCTCATGAACATAGATGCAAAAATCCTCAATAAAATACTAGCAAATAGAATACAGCAAACCATCAAGAAGATCACACACCATGACCAGGTATGATTCATCCCAGGGATGCAAGGATGGTTCGATATTCAAAAATCTGTAAATGTAATACACTATATCAATAGAGCAAAAACTAAAAACCAAACCATCATCTCCATTGATGCAGAAAAGGCTTTTGACAAAGTTCAACACTCATTCATGTTCAAAGTCCTACAGAAAATTGGAATAGATGTCTTCTACTTTAATCTGGTAAAAGCCATTTATGAAAACCCAATGGCTAACATAATCCTAAATGGGAAAAAACTGAAATCTTTTACTCTTAGATCTGGTACAAACAAGGATGTCCTCTACAACCACTCCTATTCAATACAGTGCTGGAATCATTAGCTACAGCCATTAGAAAAGAGACAGAAATAAGAGGAATAAGAATAGGCAAAGAAGAAGTTAAATTATCTTTATTTGCAGATGACATGATACTTTACTTGGAAGACCCAAAAAACGCCAT
>NW_004524675.1:3066743-3078016 GCF_000260255.1 Octodon degus | reverse complement strand
CAGGTTATAAAGTCAATACCCAAAAGTCAATAGCATTCCTCTACACAGACAATAAACACACTGAGAGGGAAATTATAGAAACAATACCTTTTACAGTTGCACTGAGGAAAATGAAATACCTTGAAATTAATCTAACTAAAGAAGTCAAAGTCTTTTCAAGGAAATTTACAGTACTCATAAAAAAGAGACTGTAGAGGATTTCAGATACTGGAAAGATAATCCATGCCCTTGGAAAGGAAGAACCAACATTGTGAAGATGGCCATACTCCCAAAATTGCTGTACAGATTCAATGCAATCCCTATCAGACTACCAGGGACATACATCACAGACCTAGAGAAATCATTCCTAAAATTTATGTGGTACCAGAAAGACCTAGAATAGCAAAGGCAATCCTCTGCAATAAAAACAAGGCAGGAGGCATTATAATTCCTGACTTGAAATTATACTGCAAGGCTACTGTGATAAAAATCAGCATGGTACTGGCAACAAAATAGACATGAGGATCAATGGAATAGAGTAGAAGACACTTAAGCCCCTATGAGCACACTCAGCCACCCTATCTTTGACAAAGGGGGCAAACATACTCACTGGAAGAAAGATAGCCTCTTTAACAAATGGTGCTGGAAAAACTGGCTCTCTACATGCCGAAAAGTAAAACTTGACCCAGGTCTATCACCATGCACTAAACTAAAGTCAAAATGGATTAAAGTTCTAAACATTAAAGCAGAGACACTTAATCTTCTTGAAGAGAAAGTAGGAGGAAGTCTTGAAGACATAGGTGTAGGCAAAGAGTTCATGAACAAAAATCAAATAGCATGAGAAACAGCTGGGAATTAACAACTGGGACCTGCTCTTAATGAGAAGTTTTTTCACGTCAAAAGAAATTACCAACAAAGTGAAAAGGCAACCCACAAATTTGGAAAAAATCATGACAAATAAGTACTCAGACAAAAGTCTACTCTCTAGAATTTATAAGAGCTAAAAAACACTAGGTGTCCAAAATTTAAAGACCCAATCCAGAAATGGGCATCTGAGATGAACACACACTTCTCAGAGGATGAAATTAAAGAAGCAAATAAATATATGAAAAAATGCTCCACATTACTGGCCATCCGTGAAATGCAAATTAAAACAACATTGAGATAACATCTCACCCCAGAAAGAATGGCTATCAGAAAGAAATCACCCAACCACAAATGTTGGAGAGGCTGTGGGGAAAAAGGAGCCCTTGTCCACTGATGGCGGGAATGTAGACTGGTGCAACTGTTATGGAAATCAGTATGGAGACTCCTTAGAAAAGTTGGTCTGGAAATCCCATTTAAACCAGATATTCCTCTACTGGGAATTTTCCCAGAGGATCTGAAAACATCATATCACAGTGATATATGTGTGCCTATGTTTATAGCAGCGCAATTTGTGATAGCCAAATCTTGGAAACAACCAAGATGCCCATCATCTGAGGAATGGTTGAAAAAGATGTGGTATTTTTACACAATGGAGGTTTTTTCAGCTATTAACTTTTATATTGAAGTGGATGCCACTTGAACATATGCACATAAGTGAAATAAACCAGACACACATGTGTAAATATCGTATAGTTTCCCTAGTATAAGAACTCAAAAGAAGGAATACAAATAGAAAGGTATAATACAAGTAAAAGGAAAGCAGGATCTCAACGACTAACTAATCAACAGAGGGAAAGGAGAAGAGTTGGGAAACATGAATAAGTCAAGTCATACAGATATACATAGAAGATGGGCAAGGTAATGATCCTGAGAATTTCCAGAACATTTTTGAATCTAGCAGTTAATTCGAAAAATTCTCACCCTAACTATATATACTGATACCTGTGAACTAAGCTACTGCACTGCAGATGGTAATTTGTAATAGTAGCTTCATGCTTGGAGAACCTGTCATTTTGGTCTTCTGAATATGGGCTGCTTGTCATGACATGCCAGTTGCTGATATGATGTCTCTCGGGTAGATGGTTGTTCATAAAGTAGGGCATGGTGAATGAAAGCCAGAGACAGGAAAAGGAACACTGTGGGACTGTCCTGCTTCAAGGTTGTATATGGTGAGATTTTTGGACTTATGTGTAAACATAAGAAGTATATAATTCTTTATGCCTATTTTTAAAATATATTCTAATTTTTAGATGTTTTTTATTATATTCTGTAAGGACTTAAAGTTCAATATATCAATACTTGATGAAAAATACTTGTTCCATATTATGCCTAGGATGTTTGATATGCAGACAGATAGTGAAGTTAAGCTTAACAGCCTAAGTTGTATGGTAATAACAATAAGCTTTTCTTCTGGATTGGTAACAATCTTAGTTTGCGGACCAAAATTAGAGAAAAAGGAGTGCTGCAAGGAAAGCCAACATTTAGACCCTAGCCTTCTAAGGTCAATTAAGACTCAGGACATATGAGAACTTGTACTGTAATGCCATGTAATTCAGTAGTGTCCCAAATTTTCTGATCAAGAATATTATGGGGCCAAAGAGGAAAGTGATCGATGATGTAGAGTGTGCCTAAGGAGAGTCACATGGGGAGAAAACATTCTCTCAGGCTTTCTCATATAACACATTGGCCAAGCAATGGCCGTGACTGATCCACATGCCTGACACTTACAAAGGTTCTACAATCTGAGGTACAGGATCTCAGGATAAATCCAGAGAGGATTTCACTGACCTTAGCAGACCCAAAAGCTACAACTCTTGTTGCATAGGTCCCGCTTTACCTTGGTCTTAACCATCCAGCATAAAAGTATAAAAACGAAATATAAGAAGTAAAGCCACGCTGTTATGTTGAGCTGTAGGGGACTTAGGTCAACAATTTCTGACATTGCCAGTCAAGCGGAAGACCCAATACTATTATGGGCTATTGGACTCTTTTAGGATATTTTGCTGAGTTTACACACCTGTAATATTCAAATAACGGAACTTAACAAGAAAAAGGGGATGCAGATGAATGTCCATTTTGTATCTGTGTATTCAAATGGCTAGGATCGATATACAGTTACATTCTCTTAATGAATAGAGGGATTTGTTCTAATGGTGTAAGTAAGTAGGTTATCATGTCTTCATCTTGTGCAGCAATTAACCACTAGTAATAATGTATACAATGTGTTAATTATTGAAACTCTCTTACCAGTTTCATTTGAAAGCGTCTCACTGCTATTTGTTTCTCAAGAAATTTATGCAAAAAATAAATAAACTAATATTAACAGTTATAATTTTATGCACTTCCTAAAAATGACATACCACATCAGTGCTTTGTGCATATTTCGCTTACTTCTCCTTTTAAAAAATAAACAGCTGAGGGATTTTGTTTGTTTGTCTTTTGAGACATGGTCTCGCTATGCAGTTGAGCTGGCCTTGTGCTCACTTTTGTAGCCCCCTGGCTGTCTCGAACCCACAACAATCCTCCTCTCTCAGCCTCCCAAGGGCTGGGATTACAAGCATGAGCCACCATACCTGATTCCAAGTGGCTAAGATTTATGTAGAGGAATTAATTTACCTATACAGGGTTTAAAGTGGCAGAATTGATCTTTAGATTCAGATATGGTAGGTCTTGTTTTGTAAGCAAAATAAATTTAATGTTTTTAGAAGAATCAAATATCAGCTATATTTGACTATTTTAGACATCAAATTATATCACAAAAAAGCACATAGGTACAAACTATATTGTATATTTTATTGAAAGAAAATATTTTCACAATTGTTTTGCAAAAGTACCATTATAAATTATAAAGAATTTTGACGTTAGGTCTTGATTCAAACTTTAGCAAAAGATTATTTTAGTTCTAAATGTTACTTGGACTTATTATTAAGATCATTATTAAACCTTGCATTTCATCACTATTGGCAGAATATACACAATAACTATATTTTAAAATAAATGATGAGAAGATCATTAACAAGAATTCTTTCAAATAGGATATTTCAATAGCATTTCTTTAAATGCCATTAAAGAAACTGCCATCACCAGTCATACCCAGTTATCTATCATACTGAAACATTTATTAACAGTTGGAATCATGTGACTCATATATATGTGTGTGTACATGTATAAAATTGGAATTAATTTACTAGATCACTTTCTTAGCTAAATTTTAATCCTTCCAATAAATTTGTATTATTCACACTTAAAGATTATTATACTGCAATTTCATTGATTTGCATTTCCAAAGAGTTGCAACTGGAACAATAATACATTAAAAATGATTTCACTTGGATTCCATAATTAATAAAGAACTTTGAGCAATACTGGAAAGAAACACTCTCTGACTTACGGGTTAACATGGCTCCTCTTTCAAAGTTTAGTAAGGGCTGGCCAGTTTTCATTTTCTTCATTATTTCTGAGAGCTGCTTTATCCTTTTTCTTTGCCTACAAAAATTATCTTCAGCTATCTCTTTGAAATAAAACATTTTAGCGACCCCATAATGTAAACAATATTCACTCTCTATTTGAATTTATTTAAAGAAGTTTACACTTTACAAGAGTAGATGGGACAAAGTACAGAGCATTTGTGGTCAAAAACAAAATTACAGAAGTAACAAGGGCAAGAGTTTAAGTAAAAATAAAGCAAAGAGAAAAACACATTAATTGTGTATGGCAATATGTGTGCTGGGGTGGACAGGATCGAAATTCTGGGAAAAGTCAGTCCTAAGGAAAGAATCTGCTTGTCCTTGAGTTAACTTTCAATTAGAATAAACACTTTTTGACTGGCTTCTTAGATTTTAGGCTCTTAAGATTAAGTCTACTTGATCAATGTTTCTATGCTGTTCATATTCTTACTTTAATTTTTTTTTTTTTTTTTTTTTTTTTTTAGTATCTACACTTTTAGGTCTCAATGATTTTATGTAATTCACAATTTTAAAGAGAGTCAATAGGCTTCCATGAAGTCACAAAGGACCTTGCTACTTCTTACTCCAGAATTTCTTGCTTCTGTTACTGTAACAGTTTCTTAAAGCCACCCAATTCAACAATATTCCTGGCTCTTTTTCACACATGAATTTCTCCCCCAATCAAGACTAGATTCATTAAATCAAAGTTACAATCTTATCAAGCCAGTATCAAAATATTATTAAGACTTTCTATTCCCTACAAAATAGTAAGAGCGGGGAACGAAGCCTTATTTCTAACTAAGCTTGAGCTTAACTTTATCGATTGTCTTTGAGCTACCATTTTAAATTTATTTCTTTGGTATTCTGTTGCAATTATGATTGCTTCATTTTAAAACTATTATTATCATTTGTCTTGATCTCCACTACCATAGAAAATCTTGTTGATATTTCCATCTATAAAGCAAAGTATTGCCTTGTGATAAAGTGCTTTTTGTGTACTGCAGGCATTTGGAAATAGCTTTCAGATCAAACTAAATGAGTTCCAGTGTAAATAAAGAGCCCGAGACATTGCAGACAGCACTCAGGAAGATATTGGTGTGGCAGCTGGAAAGACGCCACGGGACCCTCTGCAACTGATGTTCTGTATTGAATGCAGGGTCTAATAAAATGAGTTCCATCACGAAACTTGTGTGTTCAATGAACTCTGTATTAAACCTAAATTTGAGCTTTCACTGTGGCTTTAGTGACAGGAAAATTTAAAACAAATAAAAAGCTGTACTATAATGGTAACTTGATCCAGATTCAGAAACACCTATTCAATATTCACTTTTTTTTTCTAACTGAAGTCAGAATAGAAAATATTTAAATTATAATATGTTTTGTTCTGCTATAACATTATTTCAAATACAGTGAAAGTGACTTGATTCTAAAACCTCTGGCACAATTTTATAGTTTGATTTATTTTCTAACACAAAACTTTAGTTTATAAAATTATACTCTTGGGGCCGGGGAGATGGCTCAGTAGAATAAGCGCTTGCCTGGCAAGCACAAGGGCCTGAGTTCAATCCCTGGTTCTGCCAAAAAAAAAAAAAAAATTATACTTCTTTAACATGAGGCTCCCCAAATACTCACTGTTTCTCTAAAAAGATCGAAAGACAAGAGATTTATTTAAACTCCATTCTCTTCTTTTGATGCAGTTCAATGTGGACAGTTTCCTAGAGAAAATTTTTATGGTTTTAGTAAAAGCTGCAAAATGCACATAGTTAAGTAGGGAAGAAGGGAAACAAACTCAGGGTAATAGGTTCTGTTTCACCCACAGCCTGGGCATTTATTCAGTGCTTCTCTTGTCAGTTGTGACTTCTAATGTCTTCATTCAACTGAAATGAGTGAGAATTACTCATTGCTGCCTAATTGTCATCCTTTTGAATATTGGTTAGTGGCATAGTCAGAATATTCAAGTCAGAAATGATTGAGCGTGCACAGTGTATCTTGGTCTCCAAGTGACAGTGTTTTTGTTGTTGAGAAAATCCCTACAGGGTACCTCTCTTGACATCAACAGGAAAACTGAAAAAACAGCGTCAGCTTTTGGACAAGTATGTTTGTAGATACTTAAAGTCAGCTTCCCTTGTACTAATCATAGAATGGTTCAAATCATCTTGTACAAGTATTCAGGTACATAGAACTCTAGTTTCACATGGTGGCCTTTCATATAATTGGAGAAAGTTATCATCCTGAAAGAATATAGAGTATCTTTCAGACTCGATTCCACAATTTTCTTAAATACAATGATAACAGGATTCTCCACATGACATGTTTGCATACATTTCACTATTCTGGTCACCTTCTTTTGGATGCATTTCAATTTGTTGTCATTTTGTAATGTATATACAACACATTATCACATTTCTGAAGCTTCTAGAAGAAATGGAATAGACTGAAAAGTTTTCTGTTTTAAGAAGAAAGATGATTCCTACACTCAAATATTTTCATTACCCAAAAGAAGAGCAGAGAGGAAAAAAATCAAACACCAGCATACGGGTTATAAATTCAAATTTATGTGATGGTGTTATAGGGTCATCAGGATGATGCTAAGCAGAGGGAGAGATGAGACACAGAAAAAGAGAGGAAGGGAGGGAGAGAGAGAGTCAGAGAGACAGAGGAGGGGCTTATAATACATAGTCTACAACTCACAGACAAAAGTTAAATCAATTATCTAAATTGTTTTTTTAATTGTCAAAGTACTGAACTTTCTTTGAGAAGTATGGGAAGAATGTCTGATAGAGAAAATGACAATGGGGTTATGACTCCCATCAGTAAGTAACTTTGCACAAATCATTAACACCTTCCCTTGGTTTCCTCATTATGAAGTGATGTTAAGTGGCACTGTAACATCTCCAATAGGGTGCTTCAATTTAGATCTAGAATGGTCCCCCAAAGGCCCAGGTGTTAAATACTGGGGTAGTATACTAAGAGGTGATACAATTTTTAAGAAGCGGGGCTTTGTGAGGGAAGTTGGGTCATTCTGGACATATGCTTATAGTTTATTGGAATCCTAGCTCCTTCCTCCCTCTCTTTGCTTCCTGGATATCATGAGGTAAAGAGGCCTCTCCGTCATGTGCTCCCACTGTGATGCACTGTGCCACCGCAGGTCCCAGGCAATAGGGCCAAGAGACCATGATCTGAATCCTTGAGCCCAAATAAAGCCTTTTACCTTCCAAGTTGATTATCTCAGGTATTTTGTCATAGTAATAGAAAGGTAACACATAAAGGTTTTCAATGTTTCAAAATGTATTATTTATCAAGAATAGTCCTGAATTCCTGTCTTTTCCTATAATGTAATCCAAATTTAAGTAGCTTTATTCTCAGTAAAATGTGAATAAAAGTATTTTGTCAGTTCTAGTTCATGGATAGTTTCACACAGTAACTAGCATGTGGGCATACCATGAACACAGCACAGTGGTAAACAAGTTTGAAAATATGAAGGAAAACCATCATAGTTCTTTCCCTTGAGGAACTTTCCATCTGTTTATACAGACAAGACAATAATATGTTTATACATATTATTGTATTTTATAATACAAATAGGAGTGTCAAATGAATGGTGATGACCATAAATGATGATGGAATTTACAACCAGAAACACTACCATGACCTGAAGAGATGGAAAATCCTTCAAGAAAGTGATGGAGGAAGATAGGGGTATTGGATGAGGTGGAGTTCTGATACATTATCAGAGTAATCAAGATTTTAGATAGAACTTTATTATTTCAAAATTATTGTAGCAACTGTATGCAACAATCTTGAGACCTAATCACCACACATAGGCCCTAACTTAGGCGCACCGTTGCAGCAGCTCCTTGTGCACACGTATCACACTTCTTAGCTAGTGCAGTATTGCTGCACGACTCCTGCGGGGCCGTGCAGCTCTGCAGCTATCAGGAGTCACGGGAATAGGAAAGTACTTGTTATCTGTTTAGGGATTTAAAATATAGTCAGGGGACACAGATTAAACATTTTTAAAATCTTGTCAACTGGCTTTGAAGAAAGTAATTCTAAGACTGTTATTGTCTGTTATTTTCAAATAGCTGTTTTAACCCCCCATAGACTAGTAAACTAAAAGTGTCCTGATTTTAACTATGGGGCACCTCTGAGTAGATTTTTTGTTTTGTTTTGTTTCTTGTTAGGAGCAAAGGCATGAGCCATCAGAATTGTTTCTGACATGTCTGGAAACATAACAATATAAAATAGGTAAGAAGAGCTTTGGACATCCTTCTGAAGCCTGAGTAGGACTCCAGTGGTTTGGACGACTGAGTCTTGTGGCCAAACTCTTATGGTGGAGTACTTTGCTTAATGTTAGGGGAGCCTGCCAGTTAGCTCAGTTGTTCAAGTGCCTGCTCATGCAAGTGCAGCCAGGTGCAGGATGCTGAGGTTGGATCCTCAGCTCCACATGCCTTACCCGACCTGCCTTTAAGGCAGCCTGAGCCAGAAAAAAAAAAAAAATCCTTCTTAAATTTAGCACTAGCTGTTGCTTGGCCTAAATTTTACTGAAGACAATAGGCACAGTGCTGAATCTTTCAAGATTCAGTGTGCTGACATCTAATACTGAAGTAAAATAAAGACTGGACACTCCATTTGCAAATTTGTTATCATAAATAACTGGTAGAAAGTAAAGTTTGCTCTGTAAACATTTTCAAAATAATGGAAATTTGATAAAAATTATATTTACTTTGTCATTTAAGGAAGACACATTTATTGCAATCACAAAATTATCTTTAATTCTCTCTCCCAAAGAAAATACAAATACATTCCTATGTATTACTATGCATATGTGTGTATATTATTTCCTGTGATTCAGATTTGCACCTCAAAGGGTATTTCACTACCAGAGACAAACCTTGCATTTATATTGAGCTGTACACGGATGTCAGTGAGCCTCTAAATAATCCTAAAATGTCATACAAACACAGCTTATAGTGATTCTCTCTTCAAGCATGAAACGTAATATTAAGTTAAAAGAAATAAAAGACTAATTGTAATTTAAAATGCTGTTAAAATAATATAAAATTATAACCCATGGACAGGAGACGGAGTTTAAATCACTCCTTCAAAAGGAAGAACATCAAAACAAATTCTTTTGTAAGGTTCTTACACTCTGTCTTAAAAGCACTGAATTAGCTCTGACGGAGACACCATTCCACCCACTCAGAGTCAAGTAGTGAGGACAGAAATTCCAAAGGAAGATGGCCTTAAGAAGTGTAAAGAAGGAAAAAGGTCAAACAGGCAATACTGTGTAGCATATACAATAGTGCGGTTCTGCTTTGAAGTAATAAAGATACTCCCTGGTAAAGTTACTTGCAGATCCAACATAAATTGTGGAGGCAAACACTGGTCTCTTTGGTGTAGGAGACTATCTTTGTTTCATCCTTATGCATTTCCAATACTACTCTGTCTTCAAAAGTCTACAGAGAACACTGGAAGCTTTTGATAAATATTCTTTTAGTATGCTATTCCCACCACTGTGCTTTGGGGATTGTATTAAAGTGCAAACTGATATTTGCAATTTATACCCTTCAGTTATTTCTGGAAGGCATGCGAAGTAGATTAACATGAGCTAATTCCACAGGCCTGATAATATTATTTTAGAAACTGTTCAATAGGAGTGGGTCATATGCATATTTTTTACTCTTATAATTTTAAGGAATTTTGTGTGAGAACAGTTGAAAATTGCACATGAAAGAGCCAACTCAATACAATCGAGCCTCCCATGAAACATCCTCTAGTCCTTTTCAGCTCAGAAAAATGTGTAGGGAATGTCACCCTGCCCACAGGAAGACTGAGTAAACTATGCACAAATATCCATAATATAACAAAGACTGGGAAAAACACTAGCATAAATCTTAATCTTCTCTGCACTGTAACACCTCAGGTCTAGGAAGGCTAATAGCTGCATACAGACTTGTTCCCAATGCACCGCTGAAGTGGCATCAGTGCTAATGCTGCTATCTATAGCCACTAATCCAACTTGTTAATTACGGAGAAAATTATGGAATATTTTTCAGCTCAATTTACTAAAATGTTCTTAGTCAACATGAGCTAGCTACTTGATGAGGGTTCTCTGCTGTTAGTAGGACCTGCTGTGTATCGATTAAAAAGCAAAACAAAACAAAGGCAAAGAAACTATTAAATATACCTAAAAGTGCCCAAAGTATGCTCAGGTATATATCCTAAAATTTATGTTCTTAAGTATGGCTCTTTTCAGGGCTGGGGAGATAGCTCAGTAGAATAAGTCCTTGCCTGGCAAGTGCAAGGTCCTGAGTTCAATCCCCGGTTCTAAAAAAAAAAAAAAAAAAAGTCTGGCTCTTCTGACTTCTAGCCAGGTGATGCATATGTTCATTCTTTCCAAGCTAAATAATTAATAATTTCACTAGATTAAAATATTGTTTCAGCTTCCCCAAGGACGTCATTTGGATGAAAATTTACATGAGATGTGGGGTAAAGTTATCACTCTGGATTCTTCAGGGTTTTGTGATTTTTAAGGATCATAACACATGTAGAAGTGTCTCCAGAACTTTAGGAAGGCATATTCTAAAATGCTTAAAGATATTTAAGGATCTCCAACCTCTCTGGGGAAAGACTGCTTAGAGAACGCTCCTTCTCTAAGCCTTGATTATTAAGTTCAGTTGGAAGCCAGTGAATCTCGGGGTTAAATTTGCTATAATCTCCCTGTTTTCATGACTGAAGAATAAATAGAGTCAAGACATTTTTAATATCTTAGTTTGAAAACGAGAAGTTCATAATGGACTGCTAACAGAAATCTAAGCTATTTTAAACCCACAATTACTCATCCTACCTTAAGTTACTCTGTGACTGTATTCTGTGAGAATACAGTACTGAATTAGGTGGGCAAATAGTGTGAAAAAA
>NW_004524675.1:3052775-3061553 GCF_000260255.1 Octodon degus | reverse complement strand
TGAGAATCTTCAGAAGATTTTTTAATCTAGTAGTTAATTGCAAAGATTCTCACCCTGACTAACTATATATACTGATACCTGTGAACTAAGATACTGCACTGCAGATGGTAATCTATAATAAGTTTCATGCTTGAAGTGCCTGTCATTCTGGTCTTCTGAATATGGGCACCTTGTCATGACATTTGCTGCTATGATGTCTCTAGTGGTAGATGGTTGTTCAAAAAGAAGTGGGTGGTGAATGAAAGCAAGGACAGGAAAAAGAATATTGTGGGACTATCCTGCTTCAAGGTTCTATATGGTAAGATTTTTGGACTTATGTATAAACATAAGAAGTATATAATTCTTTATGCCTACGTTTAAAAAAATTCTAATTTTTAAATGTTTTTTATCATATTCTGTAGGATCTTAAAGTTCAACATATCAATACTTGATGAAAAATACCTGTTCCATGTTACGCCTAAAATGTTTGATATTCAGACAGATAATGAGGTTAAGCTTAACAATCTAAGTTGCATGGTAATAACAATAATCTTGTCTTTTGCATGGCTAACAACCTAAGTTTGCAGAACAAAATTAGAGAAAAAGGAGGGCTGCAAGAAAGCCAACATTTTGGCCCTAGACTTCCAAGGTCAATTAAGTCTCAGGACATATGAGAACTTGTAACGTCATATAACTCAGTAGTGTTCCAAATTTTCTGATCAAGGAGATTATGGGGCCAAAGTGGAAAGTAATTGATGATGTAGAGTGTGCCTAAGGAGGGTCTTATGGATATAAAACATTCCCTCAGGCTTTCACAAAGAGCACATTGGCCAAGCAATGGCCGTGACTCATCCACATGGCTGCACTGACAAAGGTTCTGCAATCTGAGGTACGGGATCTGAGGATAAATCCTGAGGGGATTTCACTGACCTCTCAGACCCAAAAGGTACAACTCTTGTTGCATAGGTCCTGCTTTACCTTGGTCTTAACCATCCAGTAGAAAAGTATAAAAATGAAGTATAAGAAGTAAAGCCATGGTGTTATGTTAGCTGTAGGGCACTCAGGTCAACAATTTCTGACATTGTCAGTGAAGCGAAAGACCCAATACTATTATGGGCTACTGGACTCTTTTAAAATATTTTGCTGAGTTTACATAGCTATAATATTCAAATAACGGAACTTAACAAAAAAAGGGGATACTGGTGAATATCCATTTCTTATCTGTGTATTCAAAATGTTTAGGATAGATATATAGTTGCATTCTCTTAATGAATAGAGGGATTTTTTCTAATAGTGTTTGTAAATAGGATATCATGTCTGCATCTTGTACAGCAATTTACCACTAGGAAGAATGTATACAATGTGTTAATTAATTGAAACTGTCCTACCAATTTGGTTTCAAACTGTCTCATTGCTATTTGTTTCTCAATAAAATTTTGGAAAAAAAAAACCTAAAAAATGAATACATAAACAAAGAATGAAAAGAAAAGAAATACAAATATTGTTTGAATAAATGATGATTGCCATCTAATGAAAATACAACAGGCCTTTTTTTTTTTTTTTTTTTGGTACTGAAATTTCAGCCCATTGGCTTTTGCACTGAGCTATACTTCATCACTTTTTATATTTATTTATTTGCTTTTTTTAAAAATCGGGTCCTGCTAGCTTGCCAGGGTAGACTTAAAGTTGCAATTCTTCTGTTCTGACTTCCCAGAATTCTAGCAACACAGGCATGTGCTAAAGCATCTAACTTACAACTTATGTCTTATAGAGCAACACTTCACGGGTGTTGCCAAAGGCTTGGAGAAACGGCACATTTGCGTAGTTCTAGGATTGTATAAATTAGTTCAAACTTTCAGAAGGATGATTTTTCAGCATGTGTCCACATTGGTAGGTTATTCCTCAAAAACTGTAAGGCAATAATTTCATTATAAGAAAATCATTCCAAAGCTATGTCTCTTACATATGGTCAAAGATAAATGTAAAAAAGCTTATTATAAAATTATGTATAACATGAAAGGTCATTCCATGCATCTTCTGGAAAAGCTCCATGAAGGGGGAAAAATCTGAAAATCTTGAAAGCTCCATGTCACATATCTCATGTGTATTATTATATGGAGTCATTTAATGCTTAGTAAATATCTTAAATATTTTTTATCAAGTTTTACAATGTCAGCTTCAACTGTCTCTGTTATGATTCCTAATAGAAACAAATACAGACAAAACTCTTCTACATGGACTTGAATTTCATTGGCTGGTAAGTATCTTGCTGGTGCCAGTTAGACAAAGAGGACATCCATTCAGGCTCAATGAACAATATCATCTTCCAATTCTAGTGTCTTGGGGGAAGCTCACTTTGCCAAACAAATAAAGCGTTAACAACTTAGAGTACTAATCATGTGCGGAAACAAAAGCTTGGTGCTAGCCTAGAGCGCATTTTAGAAAGAATCCAAACTGTTGCAAAGTATAATAGTAGAAAATAAATGCTGCCACCATCATAATGAAGGATGTGCAATTAACACCCTGAAGCTGCAGAAGATGGCTCCAGGTTATACTAAAATACTGCATAGTCCCATTAAGCTTTTTTTGTAATTTTCTTTAAAAGTAAGCTTTGAAAATTACTTTGACTTTCTTCCAAGTTTCGACTAATTCTTGAAATACTGACAGCTATTAGTTACTCCCTTCATAGGAGAAGCAGCACAGAATGACCTCAGCTAAAGTGATGGCTAATTATCAGTGACTGTCTGAATTGCACCCAGTATCTAATGGCTGGAGCAACGCCACCCTCCAGGAAATGTCCTCAACCTGTTTTGGGTGGAGGGACACGATAAAGTCTCAAATGCACGAACTCTTCAAAGAAAATAAAAAAAATTAGTGGACTTTCACATCATGGAGCAGCTACCCTAAAAATAATGACAGATTTCCATACATTTTTGTAAATTTCAGGTTCAATATATTTCTATAGATATTAACCCATATTATTAATTGAGTTAAAATAATAGAAAATCTGAAAAAAAAAACTTCTGATAGATCGGGGGTCATTCTTTTCCATTTTCTTGGCTGGATGAGAGGCTCAAAGGTATTTGTCTCTAAGGACACAATATGGGTCTTAGACTTTGGTTTGTAGCTTTTGTACTACTATATTTTCATGCAATGACTTGAATTTCCAGACATTTAAAAATGGGAATGATCAAAAGAAGAAAGGCAAAGAGCTTCTCTTCATAAGATTTGGCCTTTCTATTCTAAAAGGAAATCCTTTTCACTGAAACTCAACATAAACTTCACATAACACCCTCTCATTGCACAAAGATCAAAAGGAAATATTTTTAGCTGATATAGTGCTTCCCAAATCAATACTGATGATATATAAGAGTGGATATTACAGGGCATTTATTGAAGATGCTAAGGCTATCTAAAGATGGTAATTGTAAAAACATAAATAAGATAATAATTGCATTATTGGACACATTGATAAATGTGGTGATTATCCATTTCTATAAGACTTTTCTGTTTCAGAATAACCTTTGTAATACAATGTTTTGTTACTTATATAACAATTATTCAACATATAGCATGGTAAAATCCATTAGAATCCCAGAATTTGGATTTATAGAGTACTATGTTTAAAATAAATATCGATAAAAATTTAGGTTAACCTGATTGGGTGGTAGAGAATTAGAACATAGTAGACAATAATAAGATTGATTAAATTGTGGGGTAGAGGTGAACTTTGTTGAATACAACAGCATTCAAGGACTCAGACTTTTTATCTTTGTATCTAAGAAGGAAAGTTACACTTCAAAGATGTAGCCTACATCCATAAGGCCCATATGAACTTTTCCAATAGAATAGACTTTGATAAGGGCTGGGGATATAGCTCAGTGGTTTAAAAGTCTGCCTGCCAAGCACAAGGTCCTGAGTTCAATCCTCAGTACTGAAGAAAAAAATAATAATAATAGACTTTGATACATCTACATTCTGAGGCAGGGCTTGTTCAACTTCAACATTTTATAACTTCTCTAATGAGTTTAGCTGGAATTGCAGAAGAATGAGGATGCCACTTTCAGCTGTAGTGTGAAAGACAAAGGGGTCATGTGATTTTTGAAGTACTTTAAGTACAATAGAAGGAACCAAGAATACTAAGAATGCCTCAGTTGACACCTATGTTTTTAAATATGGCCTTTATATTATTCAACATATCCATAAGTTTGTATCTAATGAAGTACTCAGTGATCAAAATTCTCTTTCTTTGAAAAGTAATAAAGTTTTGCATTTTTACCAAATTTTTAGAATTTATTACAGTTTACAAAGTTTTAAAGGTAGGGGAAAAATAGGGTCTTCAGAGTTGGTTTGGGCCAAGAGAAAGTAGAGAAAGAGGCATGCTCTGCAGTGCGAGTATGGACTACATTCTCACGATGGCCCACATTCTTTTTATTACATTAGATTTTAGATTTTTATTTTCTTTTTGTGGTACCAGGGATTGAACTCAGGACCTTGAGCTTGCCAGGCAAGCACTAATTCCACTGAGCTATCTCCCCAGTCCCTCAGAATTCTTTTTGCAATAGTGTCTTGCTATATAATTCAGGCTGGTCTTGAACTCACTAATGCAGTCCAGACTGCTCAAATCCACAGCCACCCTCTTCCCAGGCCTCTCTAGTGCTGGAATTACAGGAATGTGCGGTCACACCCATCAGATCGCAATCCTTGTGAAAGTCTGCCCGTCATTAATTAGCCTTTCTTCATAAGGAAGGAAAGGCAGATTTCTTGTTTTATTACAACTAGTTCAGTACACGTGCTTAGTGCCAATGGCCCACATTTTATTTAGATACATATGGGTTCACACCTAGATTTGCTACATAACAGCTAAATGGTTTGGGGGGGGCGCCAGTTTTTATCCTGTTTTTTTTCATAAGTAAGTGGTAAGGATGTACTTCTGAAAATTAAAAAGTGATTATATATTATTGTTGTTATTATTATTATTATTATTATTATTATTATTGTATGTGGCTGCCAGAGCAGATGTTAAACAAACAGCTTTCCTTGTGTCATTCTTCTTGAAAAGTGGTCACTTTATGTGTGGGGCATTTTTACCGAAGCTTACAAAGCACCTCCCTCTTAGTACCTCACATCTTTCCAAGAGCCTTTCCAGGCTAACTGGAAAAGAAACCACTTTTCACATCCTCCTATTTGATGCCATTACTGCGTAGTCACATGGTTACATAAAACATTTCACCTCCTGTAAACTTCTCAATGATGACAGAAAATATAATTCCAGACTTGAAGATACACTGGAACAACAGAGCTCTTGTGGTTATTTCATTTATACTTATGTAGCTTCTGACACCTCAGGAGCTACCCTGGCCTCTTCCTGTTTTGTTCCTGAACCCTCTGACTTACTTTTCTGAACTCAGGATGAAACAATGAGTTGGGCCTTTATGGAAGCCTCTAATTTGGGAGGCTGAGTCTGGGACTTGACAAGCAGAGCTGTATGTCAGGTATCATGGCCTCAAGAGGAGATGGGCCCTCCACTCTGAGAAAATGCGACCCAACTATGTATTTCTTCCTGCTAGCTATTTTGGTCTGTCTTCCTAATCATAGAACATGTGTTCTTGTAATCAGAAATTCATTTCTAAGGGGTAGAAAATGATGAATCCCCAGGCCTTTTGGGGAAATGAACACTGGTAGGTTAGAGTAGGATCTTCACAGATCCGCAATATCACTGTAGACATAAAATAGTATTTAATATATAATTTTAGAAAAAATGTTTTTAAATGAGTCGAATGTAGGATTGACATAAAGTGGTATCAGTTACTTTAAAGATGGAGGTAATATATTTTTACAAAATGAATTCAAATAAATGAGAGAAATGAGACATGGCATGTGAAACAAAACAGATGAGAAGTTGGAAGAATGGACTTCAATGTTCAATGCTGATATGGCGGATTTCCCAGAAATGTGTAACAGAGATTATGGAGAAGATAATTTATTAAGAAAAAAGAAGAAAATACACATAAAACACAAGATGAAGATAAGGAGAAAGAGAACCACTGAATACTGAGCCAAAAAGAATAAAAGAAGTCAAAATGTAGACAAATTATAGAAGGCACATTTTAAGAGAACAAAAAAAATCAAAAGGAATGAAAATTGGATTGATCTAAATTATTTTAGCACATCCACTGGACTACTGAAGATGAAAGTCCATCTTCAAAAACCCTAATACCATTCACCCATAAACGGCAAGATAGGCGACTAGTAGAAGAGAAAAAGAAATGAAACTTCAATAAGCTGTCTACCAACTCAGATCCTTCCTGAACAAAACCCTAAGGAATGCCATAGGACCTGTGCCACATTTACGACTGATTCATTATCACTGTAAATTTATGCAAATGTACTTGATTCATTACATACAAATTACTAGCAATAAGGAACTGTTTATTTCAACTAGAGATATGTCAGGAGAGCTCAAAGTGAGAACATGCGGAGATCTGCTCTGATTGAATGTGGAAATACTTTCTAAAAACTCTAGATATTCACACAGAAACTATCAAAATATAATTAAAGTCTTAAATATTTTACCACCAGGGTGTAAACAGCACAATACCAATTTGAACTAACACAAGTACTAAACTGAGCAAGGAATAGACCATGAATCCAACAAAGATACCGAGTTTTAAAGGAAAGCATGGCTAGTGAGTAAAAGTGAAAACTTAAGTGCCGAAGATAAGTGTAAATTAGTGACCATTATAACGTGAATGATTTTTTGCTCAATTTCTTTTTTAAAGGCCACCGACTTAATTTGGGGAAAAGACACCACAGGAAAAAAAAAATCAGATATTGCCTACCTAGGTCTACTTTGCAAGAAGCTTACCTCAGAAATTTGCATGCACATCACATGCACTGGCACAGGCTCCAATGCAGGGCTTACCAAATAACAGGGGATAAGTGTACTTATTCACATTTCTTTTCCACAGACTTTTTTTCTAGATTTCCATGACACGACTTTTTCTTAGCCTGAAAATTATAGCATATACTCTTCCTAAGTACTCATATCTTTTGTCCATTTCTGTATTGATTCAGAAAATAATTGATCTGGAAGTATAAAATTTCACAGAAAAAAGTTACACCATTAATAAAAAATTAATCAATGTTTGAGTAAAATTAACTTGAGGAAACTGTTCTCATCAATTGCCAAAAAAATGAACTAAAGGAGCAATAACAAGAGAGAAGGAGAGAAAGGAAAAGACACAGAAAACAAGAGAAGAAATATTTAAGAAGAATAAAAGAAAAAAGAAGGAAGGAAATAAAAAAAGAAGAAAACAAGGTGAGAGAAAAGGAGTAAAAGGGGAAATAAAACAGAATCAGTGGGGGAAAGGGAGACTGAAAGGAGAAGAGAAAGAAAAGAAACAGTGAAGAAAGAGAAGGGAGGAAGAGACAGAAAAGAAGGGAAGAGACAAAACTATAGGAAAGGGGAAGGCAAGAATGCAAAAAAGCAAAGAGCAAAGTGTTGAAAATCTATACCTAAGTTCCAATTTCCATGACTCATGAGCAGGGAAACCCATGTCATCATTCCTGTTGCTTCTTCTGCTTCTTTTCTATGAATTTCTCTTCTTAGACACCATGCCAGCACTCTTCTTCCATGACACCGCCCTCCCTGTTTCTGTGTGCCTCACCCTGGGTTACCTGTTCCTATGGGTCCTTCCTTCTATGCTCAGCACCACTGAGCCATCACCATTCTCAGCACTTCATTTCGTTTTCTTTCTTGCTGTCCCACCTTGCCAAATGCCCTCGCTTGCTCACCTAGCCGCAGCAAGGGAGGACTCGCATGCCTCTTTTGCTAGTGCAGATATGAGGGATGGCTCAGGGTTTCCTCCAAGTGCACTTGCAGAGGACAGAGAACTCAAGCGTGGCCAAAAGTGAAAAATCTTTTATACATGTTGTATTTGCCACTTGAACCTCACCACAAATATTTCATAAAGATGTATAATGATGAATTATGAAATAAAATTTCTAAAGGACACATAAGATCATCTCACAATTAGGTGAATATTATAGTGGTAGCTGTCATTTTGCACGTTTGCACTGACAAAATCAACTTTAAAATCAGAAATTAATTAAAGGGGCTAATAATGCCACTTAGCTCTAGAATATTCTATCATCTTATACAGTGCAAAAAGCCAATAAATGCTGCAGGAAAAACAGTCCTTGATACACAAGTATTGCTTTTAGTGCCATAAAAATGTACTTTGGAGAGAGTAGCACATTATAGTTTAAGTGAAGCTCTTCATTAGATACTATGAGAAAATGAGGCATGAAGGAAGATGGAAAAGCCTCCTTAATAGTTCCTGAGCAGATAATGTAGGCCAAAGACAATCAATAGCCATGGCTCATTTATTTTATGTCTGTGAGTACTTAGAGGCAGAATGTTAGTGTTTGCTATTCTGTTGGCTTTCTTTGCTCTGCATCAGTAATGAAAAAATGGATTTGCATATTATGGTGTAATTTTTACAAACGACTCAGAGAGCAGGCTGTTATTGTTAACCAACATGGAAAGAAACACCTTATGTATTACTTTAGATCCATTAGGGTCCCTTCCAAACAGCTCATATTATAAATTTAGTGATCATCCAGAAAAGGCAAAACTGTCAATATAAAAATTCATAAATACATTAAAAGACATGTTAAATGTACATAAGCGGGGGCTGGAGAGATGGCTCGGTGGTCTAAAGCACCTACTTAGAACAAGCTTAGCAAAAGCATCAGGGACCGCGGTTCAATCCCCCAGCACCACATGCCAGCCAG
>NW_004524675.1:3048481-3052675 GCF_000260255.1 Octodon degus | reverse complement strand
TCAAGTACTCTGAGTTGACACTGGTAAGTAGTCAAATGATACTAACTGCTGTGCAAGAGGTTCTAGCCTTAGCCACTAAAATCTATGACTAATTTACAAAACCAAATGGAATCCAACCAGTTAAGTGGCTCATCGAAGTTGAACTAGCTATTTTAGGCCAAGTTAAAAGAACATAATAAAATACCAAAGTAAAAATACTAGCTCTGGAATGAAACCTTTTCTTTTTCCCTTTCCCTCCCCCTGGAGTGAAACCTTGATTTAAGATTCTTAGCATTGCCATAAACTTGTTATATATTGAACATTATTTGACTTATCTAAGCAAATATTTTGTCATTTGCAAAATAAACCAGCAGCATACTTTTGCAATCATTGTAGAATCAAAGGGGATGTTTCAGAGTATTGCGAGCCTAGTGGATAACCCATATAGTTATTTTTCCTTTTAGTTATTGTTATAGTTTGTGCCTAGATGTCATCCCATAGCCACACACAGTTTTTGATGAGGCATTTTCAGAGGTAGCTGAATCCATAGCACTTTACAGTGCAACGATGGGATTAAAGGTGCTGGGATTAAATGTGGGTGATTGCGGGATCAGTCCACTGATGCAACTGGCACTGCCCTAATCCCAGTACACTAGACCCAGTGTAACAGATAGAAAGAAGCTTGCTCTCCTCTCTTGTTGTTTTGCTGTCTTCTGCCCCCACAAACTGCTGCCCTCTGCCATGTGCCACCCAGGCTTAGAGCCAGCAGATTATGGACTGAAACCTCCACAAACTGTGAGCTAAACAAACTTTTCCTCATTTAACACTGGGTGTCAAGTATTTTGTCTTAGCAAAGAGCAAAATGTAGCTAAGATAGTTATTCTTTACATTTATTAATTTTATTATTAGTATGCCCATGTACAAACCATAAGTAGCCTTCAGTTAACTGTTTTCCTAGAATTTGATTAGTGCTGACTGATCACAGGGTGCCCCTAGTTATAACAACTCATAATCCCAAGTTAATTTAAAATGCTGCTTGAGATAATATTATTTGCTGCCATCAAATTTTCTAGTGGTGAATAAGTCATCTACAGTTGTTTAAGCAACAATAAAAAATACCATATAATTCACCTACTATTTTAAAATTCATAAAATATTTTCAAAAAATTATAAGTTATTTATTTCATGTTTATTGAGATACAGGCTTTATTCAACAAGGAAATAAATCAAAGACAAAAAGAAATTACCCTGGTTTCTAAAAGGTTCATATTCTTATTTTATGTATATGGTGAACAAGAGGAACTGCACTGCTACTTCTTCATCCTCTGCCACAAGTGCCTTTTTAGTTCTAGGTTACTAAGTGGAAAGTATACGTAAGTAAGAGTGACTATCATGCTTTAAGATGTCATATGTTCCTGGGATATGAGGGAGGGTTTCTTTTATAGTTCCTTCACTTTAACATTGTGGGTGTTTTGAGGAAGTCTTTTTCTGTGAAGCTCTGCCTCAAATTTTGCTATTTTATTTCTTCTTCTGTTTTGCTGTGAACTACCTTTGAAGTCTATTAACTAGTTCACAAAGCAGAGATTTATGTAGGCAGAAAATAAATATATAGATGTGTTTGATTTAAGATATAAAGATAATTATTCCAAGTAGCAGGACATTGTTTGCATAAATGGGTTCAGTTCCTTAACAGCAATTGGGAAATGAATATATTTATATAAACAAAATATCAGTAACTAAAAACACTTCGCATTTATGTAATTTTCCAAATCATTGAACTTAATTTTAATAATCAGTACCGTTTATTTTCCCATACATTTTTATTAGTTTATAGAAAGTTTAAGTAAACTACATAATATCTGTAATGAGACTAGCTAGAAATTTTGCAACAACTGTAATAGGCTCGTTGTGGGAAAAATACTGCTTCAGTGAATGGTAGAATAACTTCTAGTAGAAAACACAGTTTCCTTGTGCATAAGTTAATGCATTTTACATAGGAAATAGGCAAACTTATTAATGTAGCAGATCTGTTAGAGAGTCATCCTGTCTATAACTGAGAGACTTTCTATTGTGCACAGGCTCAAAATTAATAGTAAATTAAAACATTATTTTTCTTTTGCTGAACATTGTTCTGCACGTGTTTCATGTTTCAATCTTTCAAGAATCTCAGTGTTCTGGAAATCCCAATGTTGTGCTCTGTTTGACCTTTCCCTTACTGACCAAAGCCCACCTGTGTCCATAATAGTCACAAGTAAGGAAACAACATGAATGAAAATAAAATCAAAGAGAAAACAAATGTTGAGTTAAATTTGGCACCAAAAAAATAAGAAAAAAATAAACCCTTGATGATTGGCACACAAGCATATATTTTCAAATTTTAAAGATCCCATGTGGAATGTAAAGAAAAAACCCAAGGGAACAAGTGACAGTTCAGTCTAGCCACAATTCTGTGGAAAGAAACTAATATGACAATAATTTAACAAAAGAAAGCATTTTAAGCTTTAGAAATATCGATTTGGCTGTTCCCAAATGTAGACCCCGGAGTACAATCAACTCAAGTGCTTGTTAACCAGCAAGCACATTTTCCAGTCTGTACTCCTAAGGTATCTGATTAAGAAAATGTGGGTGAAGTAGGAATGTGCATTTTAAAATCTCCCTAGCTAAAAATGAACAAGTAGAGTAAATCATTCGCCCAAATTCACAAACCCAGTGACAGTCCCAGAACTGAAGCCACCATGCTCAACATTCCTTGACAAATTCCCAACTGAGCCTCAGTCTACTTTCAAGAAAATAAATACAGCAGCTACCCTGCATCAACGGGACCTACCAGTCCGAGCCCAGGCACAGTGTGGGTGAGAACCTCTTCCATCACTGTGGGACGCTCACCACCACTCTGCAGCACCTCGCCCACCCCGTCCACCGAGTAGGAATTTCTGCCGTGTTCCAAAGACCCTAGATCCACTCCTAGACCAGGCCCAGGGAGTGTGTGGGAGAGCTTCTGGCTACCCTGCACCAGTGGGACCTACTGGTCCGAGCCCAGGCTCAGCATGGGTGAGACCATTTTTCCACCCCCTTGGGATGCCCCCCACCACTCCGTAGTACCTCCCCACCCACCGACTGTGTAGAAATTTCTGTCACATTCTGAGAACCCCAAGATCCTGTCCTAGCCTAGGCCTTGTGAGTGTGAGGGAGACTTGCCTCTCAAACCTACTTCACCTTGTCCCCTCGAACTCAGCTCAGGTGTGGCATACAGGCCTGAGGGGAAACACTGCAGCTGCAATCCCTGCAGAGAGTGTACGGGACAGAACCACCCAGCTAGTCCAGAAGCAGAACATCTTGCCAGAGGGGCACAACAGGTTCATCCCCAAGGGCAGCAGCAGGAAGGAGCTGAGCACAGCAGCCAGACCCAAGCCAGGCACAGCAGGATAAATCCAAATGTAGATCTGCACCTGAACTTCAGTATGTGGTAAGAGTAGCACTGCACCAAAGCTCTACAACAAAGGTCAGCAGACAGTGCTACACAAAATGACAATGAGAAGGAGCAAAATGGAATCTCAGAACCCAAGCCCACCCATAAAACAAGTGCAGAGGACACTAACACAGAACAATTTCGGAATCACACAGCTGAAATCAATAAATCAACGGCTTCTGAAATAAAGAAACAGCTGCAGAAAGGTATAGGGGAACTCATATTGGAAATGAAAAAAGAAATCCCTGAATTAATAACATCTAAAGTAAAGAATCAAATGCAGAAACGTATGGAGGAAACCCAATGCCCACTCAGAACAAGTGCACTGGACATGAGCTCAGCTCAAATGTATGAACTAATAGTGTCGATAGTAAATAAGCAACAGCAGAAAGTCAGAGGAACTCAGAGAGGAATTCTTTTCTACTAGCTCAGCAAAAATGTACGAATTAATAGCATCAATAGTAAATAAGCAGACCCAGTCCTAGCCCAGCCCTGGTGAGTATGTGGGAGAGCTTCCCGCTACCCTGCACCTACGGGACATACTACTGGTCCCAGCCCAGGCGCAGCATCAGTGAGACTCTCTTCCACCCCCTTGAGATGCCCCCCATCACTCTCCCATGAAATTGAAAAGGAGGCAATCCTCCCAAAATCATTCCTGGAGGCAAGGATTATACTGATACCAAAAGCAGGAAAAAACGCAACTAAGAAACAGAACTAGGGGCCAGGGAGATGGCTCAGTACAATAA
>NW_004524675.1:3046317-3047788 GCF_000260255.1 Octodon degus | reverse complement strand
TTTTACAATAGCACCAAGGAAAATGAAATACCTTGGAATTAATCTAACTAAAGAAGTCAAAGATCTTTTCAAGGAAAATTACAGTACTCTAAAAAAGAGATCGTAGAGGATTTCAGAAAATGGAAAGATGTTCCGTGTTCCTGGATAGGAAGAACCAACATTGTGGAGATGGTCATACTCCCAAAATTGCTGTAAAGATTCAATGCAATCCCTATCAGGCTATCAGCAACATACCTCACAGAGCTGGAGCAATCATACCTAAAATTTATCTGGAAATGGAAAGACCTAGAATAGCAAAGGCAATCCTGGGCAATAAAAACAAGGCAGGATTCATTACAATTCCTGATTTGAAATTATATTACAAGGCTACTGTGATAAAATCAGCATGCTACTGGCAATAAAATAGACATGAGGATCAATAGAATAGATTAGAAGACACTGAAGCTCCTACAAACACACTCATCCACCTTATCTTTGACAAAGGGGGCAAACATACTCCCTGGAAGAAAGATAGCCTCTTTAACAAATGGTGCTGGAAAAACTGGCTCTCTACATGCTGAAAATTAAAACTTGACACAGGTCTATCACCATGCACTAAACTAAAGTCAAAATGGATTAAAGATCTAAACATTAAAGCAGAGACACTTAATCTTCTTGAAGATAAAGTATGAGCAACTCTTGAAGACATAGGGGTAGACAAAGAGTTCATGAGCAAAAATCAAATTGCACAGGAAACAGTTGAAAGAATTAACAACTGGGGCCTGCTCTTCCTGAGAAGTTTTTTCACATCAAAAGAAATTACCAACAAAGTGAAAAGGCAACTCACAAATTTGGAAAAAATCATGACAAATAAGTACTCAGACAAAGGTCTGCTCTCTAGAATTTATAAAGAACTAAAAAACAATAGGGCCCCAAAATTTGAAGACCCAATCCAGAAATGGGCATCTGAGATGAACCCACGATTCTCAGAGGATGAAATTAAAGAAGCAAATAAATATATGAAAAAATACTACACATCTTGAGCCATCCATGAAATGCAAGTTAAAACTACATGGAAATATCATCTCACCCCAGAATGATTGGCTATCATAAGGAAATCACCCAACAACAAATGTTGGAGAGGCTCTGGGGAAAAAGGAACCCTTCTCCACTGCTGGTGGGAATGTAGACTGGTGCAACCATTATGGAAATCAGTGTGGAGAATCATTAGAAAAGTTGGACTGGAAATCCCATTTAAATCAGCTATTCCTCTACTGGGAATTTTCCTGGAGGATGTGAAATCATGTCATAGTGATATATGTGTGCCTATGTTTATAGCAGCACAATTTGTGATAGTCAAATCTTGGAAACAACCAAGATGCCCATCACCTGAGGAATGGTTGAAAAGATGTGGTATTTTTACACAATGGAGTATTATTCAGCTATTAAGAATGACAAACTCGAAGCCTTTATATTGAAGTGGATGCCACTT